>NC_090741.1:26739093-26788816 GCF_036898095.1 Palaemon carinicauda | reverse complement strand
ACAGGATTGGAAACTCATATCAACAAAACTTAGTATATCATTATTTTTTACTAAATCTAATAAATGTTTATTATGTTGTTTTTTGTCGTGATTTAAAAACCTTTCAAAACTAAGATCGGCCGCAATATAAATGGTGGCCAAAGAATTGAGAACCTTTTCAAAATCTTTACATTTTTCTGTGGCTTCGTTTTTTTGGGTAACAGGAAAGTCCGCTTGCTTGATATTTTGGCTCATTTTTTTTTTGTATTCTGGGTGCAATGACAGAATACTACTACTACTACTACTACTACTACTACTACTACTACTAGGGTTAACTAATGCCAAGTTCTAAAATCTGTGTTACGTTTGTTTTTATTTATATTTTACCATAATTTAAAAAAAAAATAGTTGCCGAATTATTCTTCATGAAATATACCTATTTTATAAATAACCATTATAACAGAATAATTTGAAAATTAAAATGTTTTCTTACAGATGATATGAATAATCAATAATACTTTAAGGTGAGGGGTAAAGATTATTAATGGTCATTGAAAATATTTTGTTAAAAATATCATCATTTTGTAATTCATTGAGTTTTTTAAATTCACTGCTCCGATTTTTATAATGATTCCATGAGCTCATTATTTGATGCTCGATTGGTATAATACCCTTCTCATCATCATCATCATCATTACCATCATTTTCACTCGTTATATTACTTTTTGTATTTTTGTCATAGGGTGGGCGTTTCGTTTTTTCTTCTGTGTGTTGATATTTTTCGTGGTTGTTGCTTGTATATTTTTCCTTTTTGATAGTTTTATTACTTTCATCACAAAGTTTTCTTTTTTTGTTTCCTTGGATGCAATTGTAATAATACCGTTCGAAAGATCTATCTGTTGTTAAACTTAAAGCTTTGTCTAACATGCAATATGCTGGGTGCTTATCCATATAAATTTGAGAGGCATATCGTACTCTAGTTAAAGCTACAAAATATAAATTTCGCAATAAATCCCAATGAGAATCCGTTTCTAAATCAATTCCCACTTTGTATTTTAAAGTTTTTCCTTGTACACTATGCGTGGTTAAAGCATAACCGAGTGTTATAGGAAATTGTTTGATGATTAAATAACCTGCGTCAGTTATGTGTTTATTTTTCAAATATTGCGTTTCAAATGAATGCCTATTTAATTTGACAATGCTTTGATGATTATCTTCATCGTTGTTATCATTATTATTATTATTACCAACCTCATCTAGTTTTTTTACTATAATGGCATCTACGTCATTAGTTTCATTGGTTAAAATTTTTAACACTTTTAAAGACATTCCTTTTACAAGTCCACTAGATAAAATATTTGCCCGGCAAATACATATAGTTCCTTTTTTTATTTCTAACACTGAATCAATACCTATATTTGTGTATACATCATAATTCTTGGGAATTCCTTCGTCTATTATTGCTGGAATTTTATATATCATACCTTCTCCTTCCTTTTCTAATCGGTAAACATTTTCTTCGCGTCTTTTTTTGTTTGTGGCTACGATTAATACTTTTCTTGTGTCGGGGCATAATTTGTAGTCACTTAATGTTCCACCAATTTTTATATTTTCCCTAAAATAATGTATCTTATTTATTAGTGTCATTTTGTCTATACAGTTTTCGTTTTCTAAAATATCACTAAAGCATGTGATGAATTCTTTAAATATACTTTCATTGTGGCTCGCAAATCTTTGTTGGGTTTTTAAGCAATGTACATTTATTTGATCGTGTTTTCCCCAATCAACATCATAACAACTCTTTAATTTTAATTCTGGTGATACGGAGGGTAATCGATTTTTACCATAAAATAATATATATATAGTTTGATTTATGGGAAAACGCACAAAGTAATAAAGCGAATGATAGACTTGTTATTAAAGAGCCTTTATCTATTAAGACAATATATATATGGTCGTTCTTAAAATTGTGCTTATAATATTGCATTAGGCGTTTGAGACCAACGACTTCAATTATATTTGATATCAACTTATCAAGCGAAGAATTTTTAAGGTTGCTTCTTATTTCTTTTCCGCATTTTTCAAATTTCTCAGCCACATTTTCATCAATTTTGAAGTTACCAATGCCCAAAATATCAAAACAAAAGGATTTAATAGCTTGATTAATTGTAATTCCCCTTTGTTGTAGCGCTATGTAATTATTTGGTGCTACAACTGTTAAATTTATCTTGTATCGGAGACCATTCCCATAAAATTGACAAAAAGCATTAATATTATTTTGCAAAAATGATTTTCCCGTACCCGGGAGTCCGTGGCATGAATATATTGATAATTCATTAAATAGATTATTACATACCTCATTATTATTATTATTATTATTATTATTATTATTATTATTATTTGAAATTTTTAATGCGATGTTATCCAGTGCTTGTATAAATAGGTCGTAAAAACATATTTGATCCTTGGACATGATACTTTTACATTTGTTTATAATTTTCAATTCATTACAACCCAAATCCTTTATAATTTCTTCAAGGGAATTATATTTATTGGTTTCATATAATTGTAAAATTAACGTTTCAAAAATACATCGCATTATTAAATAAAGATATAAGTAAATGAAATTAGTTTTAAAATATTGTAATATATATATATAAAAAAACAATAAATATAATTATATATTAAAAGCCAAATTGATTTAATCTTGTGTTTTTATGTATTTTTGTCCAGAATAATCCCTTTTAGAAATATTACATTTGTTCAATAACGTTTCAAATTTGTTTACATCCGTTAGAACATAAATTATACCGTGGATACCACCACCCATAGGAAATGTTGCTACAACACCAAAATATGTATATATATCATCGCGTTTAGTTCGAAAAACACACTTATATCTTTCATATAAATCATTTGTTTTATAGTCACTATAATAGTATACTCTATCAATAAATAGGGGGTGTATCTTTAACGTCAAGATATTAAAATTAATATGCGGAAAGGGGTCGTTACTCTTCAAATTACCATCGCTATTATTATCAGGATCAATAAATTCTTTTAAATAAAATGATTGATACCATAACATCATCTTTATGTTTTCTTGTTTTGTTTCACTCATTTCTATACGAGATCGAATGTTTTTTTGATTTAACTGATGATATTTAGAAATAATATCTTCATCGTTAATGGAAGAAAAGTATTTTTTATCGTAAGTTAATATTATTTCTCCAATACAATAATTCTGTGGTGGTGGTGTATAATAAAAAAACCCACCGTAATATAACACTTTATTTTTGTAATTTAAATTCAAAACAAACCCAAGTTTATTAAATTCATTATTTTGGTGGAATAGTTCAATTTCATTAATATTATTGAATAAAAACTCAAATGATAATACTTCATAATAATACCAATATATTCTCTCATTCCATGGAATAGCAATTTTTATTTTGGCTACATTATTGAATGAGTCTAAATACCTGGCATCTTTAAAAAACTTATTTAAGCCATCCTTAAATTCACCTAGATTCATTTTTTTTATATTAAAAAAATATGGCAGATGGAATGATAAACAATGGTTTACAAGCACACGAATTGGAATACATCAATTTACAAGACCTAATAGATAACTTCAATTTTGATGAAGAAGAATCATATAATGAAAATTTTCAGATTTTTGAAAACCAGATGATGGGCAATTTAGATATTGACGGTCAAACGTTGGATGAGACGTTACTACCAATTTATAATAATGATAATATTAATATTATCAATAACCAAGACACGAATATTGTAACGGATACGACAGAAAGCCACGGAGAAATAAATCAGCAGCAACCAAAACTTCAACTATTAGAGGGGATGGGCATGAAAATTAATTCAACCCCACCACAACCAACACCCAAAATCATCAAGGGTAAAGACATGAATAAAATGCAAGAACTTTTTAAAAGTGAAAACAACTTAACAAATTTCCCCCCAAAACCTAATGGTGCTTCCAATGAAAGCAGCACTCCAAACCCCAACAGCCCCGGTAGTAGTAGTAGTAGTAGTAGTAGTAATGACAATTTTGAATCCTTTGAGCAATCACCCTTAATATATAAAGACCAAAAAAATAATATAAAATATCAAATTATGCAAACACTTCATGGCAATAAAAGCAAGAACATTAACAGAAACAACAATGAAAATAATTTACAAAATAAATATTCATTTCAACAACCAAATAAAAATCAATTACATTTAGAGGAGAATACATCAACCACCACTTCTATTTCTCAAAAAGAAGGAGATGAAATAAATTTGTCTTTGTATAAACAAATTCATCATCATCATCAACAACAACAACAACAACAACAACAACTACTACCACCACCACAGAAGCAAAAACCCACGCAACCCACACAAATGACCAAACAACCAAGAGTAATAGTAAAAAGAAAATTTGATGATGAAAATGACGATGATATTGTATATCCTTTGGATAAGAAGAAACCCAAAAGTGATTCAGTTAAAAACAATCGGTTATATATTGCAAAAAAATCTATGAAAGATGATAGTAGTAATCGACAAAGATATTTTTATCCTAATCATGTTGTTTTATCATCACCAAAAAATAATCATAGTCCTAAAGATGGTGGAACCGAGTATTATCTATTTAAGAGATCGACAAAAAATACTCCCACACAATTATCTAGTTTATAGGTAATTTTTTCAGTTTAACATATAAGAATATTTTCTCTCCTTAGGGAAAAAATAAGAAATAAATTTTTCACGTCAATTTTTTTATTAATAATAATAATACATAAATTATTATAAATAACAATAATGACTTTATTTAATGATAATGATAATAACATAAACATTTTTGAAACAAATATACATACCCCAAATACCACAATTAAACAATAAAAATGAAACAATTAAACAATAGAGCTCTTCTTTCTTCTTGTATAATACTTTTTGTGATTGTTCTCATTCTGGTCACTGTCATTAAAAAAATCATTTTGACATAGAATTTTATTTTTTTGTGTTTTTGTGTTATTTATATGACAAAGCCCCTTTAAACATACTCGTTGTGCTTTGCGGCAAGGACATTTTAGTGTTGCACATATACTTTGACATTTACAACCATTAAACATTGTCCCTTCTTCGTGTTGTACAACGGTCCTTAAAGGCATTGATGCCTTTTTAGAAAATAGAAGAGGAGGAAGAGGAGAAGGGGGAGGGGGGGGGAGTATTATTAATCTTCACAATAACATTTGTATTTTCTATTATTCTTTCCATATTTTCACATTTTTCAATTGTCGAGGGAGAAAATAGATTTTTGATTATAATATTCTTATTCAATGATGCAATTCTATATTTATTTATATCTGGTAAATATTCAACAATTTTTCCTAACATATTATTAAAATTCATTTTATGAACTTTATCAACCTTTTGGTATATAAATTTTAACAATAGTCCCTGGGTGGTATATTTCTAAATTATTACTCTCAATATTATTCTCGCTTACCGTAGCGGCGTGCTTCATGTTGGTGGATATTTGTTTTCTTAAAATTCCTAGCCGCTCTGAATTATCGGAAATCTGATTTGATTCTTGGAGTGTGTCCATTTCTTCTTCGTTATTAAATTGTTCTTCTTGATCTTCTTCTTCTTGTTCTTCTTCTTGTTCTAGTTCTTCTTCTTCTTCTTCTTCTTCTTCTTCTTCTTCTTCTTCTTCTTCTTCTTCGTTAATTCCTAATGAAATGGGGGGGTTTTGTCCAAAGACTGCAAAATACGGAGAATATCCAATTGTACGGTTTAAAGCATTATTTTTTTTGCATTTGTACAAACGGTAGACCCTTTACCCCAATTTATGTTTTCATTATCTGCAATCCAACATCGCATCATTTGTTCAATATCTTGGTTGGATCTTTCAACCGATCCTTGAGATTCGGGGTGTCTGGGCCTTCCTTTAACAATGCTAATGTTGGGCCATATTTTATTTAATTTATCAGTAAAGTTAAATTCTCGTCCATTATCTGATTGCAAAATTTTTGGACAACCAATTGTAGTGAAGATATCTATTAAAATATTAACAACAGATGTTACATCTTTATTAACCAATGGTCGCAGAATGCAGAACTTTGTCAAATGGTCTTGATAATTTAGAATATATCTAAATTCACAAACATTTATTGTCGACATGTCAATTAAATCAACCTGGCCCCTCTCACCAAAACCATTTGATATGATTGGATTAGTTTTGTTATTGTTTTTAGATGAAATATTTGATCTTTTCTTTAAACAATTATTACAAAGAGAAATGAATAAATGAACTTGATACAAAGAAATATTAATTATGCCATTTGTTTTAAGATTATGTAGTGTTCTTTTTTCGCCCCCATGTCCACAATTTATATGAGATTTGAAAATATTATCCCATATTTCTTCTACTGGAATAAGATATGAAGAAGAAGTAGGGTAACGAGGGTTACTTGACTTTTTTTTAATCAATCTTTCCTTACCCGCGATAACTCCAGTTTTATAGTTCCGCAACAGATAATAAGACATGGCTGGTTTTGTACGATGATTCGACTCACTTTCTTTAATTATCCTTATATATTTATCCAACACTTTGTTGTTTACCATCGATCTAGATAGTATTTGTTTTGTGTTAGAATTTCTGGTTTCTTTCCCTCTCCACGAATACTTTTCTTCGAGCTTCTGATAGAAGATTTTCTTTTTTTCATCATGATTGGTTGGCATTTTGGTGTTGGGTATTTATCAATTTTTGGGTCTCCAAAATAATTCCATGGCACGTCGGGTACCTAAAAAAAAATATACTTATATATATATGTGTGTAATCACATAAAAGCAGACTACTCTTTAATACTTATCATACTTGTTTTAGAATTTATATTGCATTTTCAAAAACAATGTTTAAAATGTTCATGAAAAGGACAATATACATTTCTAGTATCATTATTAATATCATTATTATCATTTTTCGTGTTGTTGTGCATATGTAAAATATTTTTACATTTCTGGGTAGCCGACGAAAAATCATTTGTTTTGTTGTTCTTGTAATGATTATTTTTCTTATTATTACTATTATTATTTCTTGGAAACTGTTTTATTTTAAGTCTATAGAATTTTTCATCGTCGACATATATTTCTTCTAATGAATAATTTCCCATTATTATTATGATGATGATGGCAACAAAGAAGAAGAAGAAGAAGAGTATAATAAGTATTTATTCCAATTTGCAAAACCCTTTATACTTAATCCTCAAATAACTTTTAATAACCCCTTTAAAATTTGCTGATAAATTTGAAATTATTTCATCATATTTTATATTTTCCAAATCAATGTGGGTTTTATTTGTTAGAGTATTAACAATTTTGTCATGATAGAACTCTATATTTTTAGGATGATATACCAATTCACCGCTCATGACTACTGATGTATAAATTGAATCTTTGGGGTCTGGTATATTGTAAGTTGATAAAACAAAGGGCAGAAAAACACTTGGATTGATTATTATATATAAATTTATAACATTATTGGCGTCATCATAATTTAATATAAAATAATAATAACATGGGGGGGAATTATTATCCTTGTTTTCTTGATTGATTCTTAATTGTCCTATTATATCGAATTGTTTACCTTCTTTGTGATTGAAATATATTTCATTTATATTATTCGAAGAAAAACTGTTTATTATATTTTTTTTCTTATTGTTTAATAAACTTTTCTCTTCTTCTATTATGAGGATATTTTTTTCGTTTTGGTTCATAAATTCATTTATTTTATCAACAACACCCATACTAAGTTTCGTTGGGGAATAAAATATCCCATCAATATACGTTGACATTTTTTAAATTTAATTAAAAAATGGCAGAAAAATCATATGTATATGAATTCAATACAACACCACATCATATTACTGAACGTTTTAAAAAAATATTTGAAGAAAAAACCTACAATACAGTAATATTGGGTATAAACAGATTTTACGTATGTCCTATAAATATACCAAAAGATGTGTTAGAAAACAAAAACAAAGAGGATTTTTTAAATTATGGTAGTATTAACAAAATCTATTATATATTAGAGGAAAACGAACGAGACACGAGTATTATAACTGTCATGTTTAAAAACCGATCAACATTTTATAAATTTATATTTAGTATTTAATAATAACATCATTGATTATAAGAGAAGTTATATAATCATGGGGCAAGACCCCTCCTTAAATATATCTCTAATGATTCCTTCCCTTCTCTCGAAAGATGATGATTGGAAAACGTTATTTTATGGTGTTTTTTTGGAGGATGGGATTCATATAATGTCTCCTTATTTATTCCGAGAATTATTCAGAGAATATACAAATAAAGTAAATAAGAATATATTGTATTTTAATGTAAGAAATACAAAAGGAATAATGAAAATGTTATATTCTGACATAGTACCTATTCCATACATCCGTTATTTTTATCACCTGGTTTGTCACGCAGAAATGGAATATATTTTACAAAAAGATGAACCAGAAGAAGATGACCCATAAATTAATATTGTTAATAGTAATACTCATAAATATGGTAGAAACTGAAACCAAAAAATGTTTTTATATATATATTATATATATAAAGTGGATACATAAAACACTTGGGTCAGTTGACCAATTAGTTTAATAATCAACTAAAAAAGAAAATATGTCAAATAAAACTCAATTATATGGAATATGGGATTCGCGTTTGTACCCATCAACAGATGACCATTGTCTTGTTATATATTCTAAATTTTGTAATAATATTATGAACGCTTCAAGTGGATGTTCGGAATGTATCGAAAATTTGTGTTCAGTACAAATTTTATCTCTTATTGAACAAATTGCAACGTGGGCAGTAACTGATGGAGGTAAATTTACAAATGGGGAACAATATCTAGAATCAATAGACACTAACACGAAAGATACAGAAGGAAAACCAATATTTCTGTTATTTATTTCTATAGCTAAAATCATGCCACACGAAATGGCAAATATATTCATGCCCGCAGTAATTGATCATTTTTGTCAACAAATTGGTAAAGAACAAATAGATACAAATTCCTTGAACCAAAAAATTAATTTTCATATATTATTTGATACATTTTCCCCTTTGGTTATTGCTAAAACATTAGACAACCTTTCTCATTGTTATCAAGGTTTATTATACAATTATTTTTTTAGACACTCGTGGGAGGTTAGGTTTCGTATAAACAGACTTAACATAACAGAATGGTATATTAATCCCCATCGCGTATTTTATGATGTCAATTTATGTTATGACCTAATAGAGCGATTAATGTATAAAATACGTAAATTGAAATTACCCGCTATTATTGGATGTTTTGAGCCAATTTTAAATCCAATAGCATTTTGTTTAGAGTGGATGATTGATGGATTTTTTCATGTTATAGGGCCCTGTATTTTAGCTGGAACTCGTGATTGTAATTTTTTGAAAGTAAATGGGGCACTAATGCGTGGCCTTATAGATGTTACTACACAGATAGATATTGATCCAAAAACAAAGACATCCTTTTTAGCCTTTTTGGGACATTTATCAGATGCAAATTTTGAGCAGGTTATTACTAATTGGTTACCAATATTTTCCCAAACAAATCAAAATAATTTTGATCATTGCTCTGCTGTGTTAGAAATGTTGGTCGAAAATGTTATTCATGAAGGAAATTTGGCACCTCTTATTTGTGAAAACAAAGAAGATATAGTTGATAGTTTTGAATATTTTTCTGAAAATAAGTGGTTGTGTATGTATTTAAATTCGAACAAAATGTCAACCACCACCCTTGAAATGGCTAAGGTGGCCATATGGAACGAGCATTGGAGATTATTCAGCCACGTATTAGAAGATGGGAATTTTAGTCCAGGAATTATAAAACATTTAGCAGTATTTTCAAGTAATAAAGTTATTGGAATTGAGAAACTATTGAATAAATATCATACGTGGTTACCAAAAACGCCAGTGATACTGGAAGGATTAACTTTATTGCAATATTGTATTAAAAATGAAGTTAGTAATTTTTATCAAATATTAAAACTAATCCATATAAAAAATAATTTGAATGTTCCTGGTTTAGATGGGCTAACTCCCATTATGACTGCCTGTTGTGTTAAAAAAAACAAATTATTTTCAACTTTTATTAAAAGCTGGGGCCTCTTGTTTTCTAAAATCTTCCACATTAAATCAAACAATATTTCATAGGATTGCTACAACAAAGGGTAATAAAAAGTTACTATTAATATTGAAAGATTGGCAAGATAGAAATCCGCTTATGTTGCTTCCAGATATAGAAATTAGACAACGCGATGGAAATTTGACGGCACTACAACTAGCATTACTCTTAAAACGCAACGATGTTGCCAGGCTTTTAATGTCTTTGTTTCATAGCTCACCCACGAGTTTATTTGGTAATTCCAGCATATTTAATACGGCTGACATGATGTTTCTTTATAATAATGCTAAAGGATTACAAATAATCAAATCAGTATCATCATCGTTCATTCCCAATTTAACACGAATATATGGTTCATATTTGGATGGGACAATAGAACGCCCAACCAATATGGAAACGTGGCCAGTGTTTATATTTCCGTGTGAATACATTTTGAAAACATATGATTTTCCAATGTCCCCAAGCGAAGAATCAATCCGTCGTGCTTTGTGGGGTTTAAGTGATAAACAAGATAGTGAATGGGTAACCAATGGGGAAATAGAAGGAAAAATAGAAAGTTGTCCAATTTGTTTAGATGACATGAAAAAGTATTTTATAACAGAGTGTGGTCACAAGTTCCACCCATTTTGTTTATCTCGTTACTTTTCTTATAATAAAATTTGTCCAGTATGTAGATATAATAAAATAATAAATCTTCCTGTTGTTTGCAACCAGAATAAATATCCCGCCAAACCACCCCCACCACTGTTAAACGAAAGACTATTAGTTAACCCCCCCTCAACTAAAATAATATTACCTTATAGAATTCTTTATAATACAGTTCATTTTTGTAATAGTTATAAATTTATCCCACCTTTTATTTGTGGACACGTTTTTGAATGCTATTTCCTTGTACATCAAGAATGGGTATCTGAAACTAAATATTTTAAATAAGAAATATATATTTGTGGCGCATGTTATATACATACCTTGTTATATTTCAAACAAAAATATAACAATGAGGAAAGAATATGTTTACAACTTTAGCTTGGTAACTCCAGAGATTTTGGGGTTTGTTTTATTTAGTAATAATAATACATTAACGGACCTGGGAATAAAAATATTGTCAGCGTATGCGGCGCATAAATTTTCCATGAAATGTAATAATGGATATTTTTATAAAGTATCAAAATTAGAAAATTAAAAACTATTGACTGAAAGAAAATTATTAAAACAGGTAATTTTAACCTTTGATGTTATATTGGTAGAGATGAATGAAGAAGATAAAATGAATTTGATTGTTAGAGAAAATGAACAAACAATGATGATGTTATCACAAGAAAGAGAATATAGAAGATTTATTAATGAGAACCACCCATTATTAATAAAAAAATTTAAGGGGTCGTGTAATGATCTTTCGTGTATGACGTTCTATAGCCGAGAAATAGAAATCCTATTTGATAATTATCGTTTGTGTATCAATCCAAAAAAAAAACTTATAATATTCAATATAAGAAAATGAGAGAAAAAAAGGAAACTTTTGTACGAAATATATTGACTCGTGAAATGTTATATATAAACGATGAGGGTCCCGTGTATAAAGAACCTTGTTTCATTATATTGGTAAATAATAACAGTATCATAGGTTTAGCTTCCTTTTTAGAATGTAATAACTTTGCTGTAAAGACAGTTTATATTGAACAAGGCCCCATAAAATTATATCAGCGAGTACAACCCGATAATTATACACAGTCCTATCCATTTATTTTAGAGTACGAAGAAAGTTATGTGAATAAACAAACTTCTGATATATTGACTTATTTTGCTATGTGTTGGAGATTGAATGCTTCTGTTTCTAAAAATGTAAACAAACTTAATAATGTATTAGATAACTACATATCTGCATCGAGTAAACCGCACCATGTAATTAATGAAACCACAATAAAAAAATCTAATATATTCATGAAATTTAATGGTATTCCCGCTACATTAAAATTTTACACTTATCATTTTGTGATAAACAATGCAATGATGAGTGAATCTTATGAGCACTGTATACCCGATAATATAGTTTATATATTAAAAGATTACATATTTTTAGTTGAATGTAATTTATATAAAACTAAAAATCGTTGCATTATCCCAAAACCCAAACCTATGGTTATTATTGATATTCAAACAAATGCATTTATAGCAGAAGATAGAATGAAAATTATTCAAGACTTAAGAAATTCCATAGCTTCTTATTTATATGATTACTTTATATTTTTTCAAGGAGAGACGTGTAAAGGGATTTCTTTATGTGGATCTTTACAACCAAAAAATCAGGTCAAAAAGATGATCGATAAGAATATTTACGAAGTAAAATTAGATGCTTCTTCATCATCAAACGAAATTTCTGATATTATTAGGGAACGCCCAGATAAATATAAACCAAACAGTAGTTATATGATTAACATTATACGGGCACTCCAAAAAATGAATTGAAGTGTGTTAATTAATAAATAGACGAAGAAAAATTATTAAATGATGTATAATAAAACACACACTCATACACATATTTTAAGAAATTGCATAAATGACATATATTTTAGATACTAAATGGTAATAAATATCATTATTAAAATACAACAAAATCCATCATGTTTTTACATTTGCTAGTATTAAAATTTTTAATTATATGGTTAATTTGAATTAATCTATTGATATTTTCTTTTAATTTTTTCGGTAAAAGCCAAATATTTTCATGTGACAATTGAAGAAGACATAGATATTCTAACGTTTGGGGCCTTTTAAACAACTCTCGTTCATTTTCATCCAGGAATTCATAAATTGTTTTTGTATTATGGTGAATTTCCCAATTCCAACAATAACTATTATTATTTGACGAAAATATATTAGCAAATGTATTAAAGTTGGGTGTTATAAACATTTTACCACATATAAGCGGATAATCATGACTTAAAACTTTTTCAATAGTATTAACATTCAAATTTATATAAAGGTTTAAATTATCAATATATTTTGACCGGAAAGACAATATGTAATTATTCTCTTCGTACCGTACGTCATTATTGTCGTTTAGGTAGTTTGAATCGAAACCAATAAAGTATAATCGATCAATTTGACTAGTTGTTAATTTTGATAAATTTATATTACTCTTCATTTCCCAAGGAATGACTATTTCATCAAAATAAAATATATAATTAAAGATTTGAAGATTTATATAATTGGATAGATCTCTAATTTCTATTATATCCGTATACAAACTTTTGAATTCGTTACAATAAGTATTATCGATATTCATTATTTATATATGTTTAGATTTTAAATAGATAACAGAAACTAATCCAAAGTTATTGTATAAATACCAAAAATTGTAAAAAAAAAATAAAATTTTTTTAGATTATTTTGGTTGTTCATAACAAGACTATCCAAAGAAACAGCTCTCCTATTTTGACTTGTAAAGTTAAGTTTTGTTTATATTTATGGCCATTTTTATCACTTAATATATATGAAAAAAAATTCCAACCTAAAATTAAAAAACCTCATGATGGCCCAAAATAATAATAATAATAATAATAATAATAATAATAATAATAATAATAATAATAATAATAATAATAATAATATCGATTATATGATTCAGGCCCCATTTAACCAAACAAGAATAAAATTATATAGTATACTTATATACTACCAAAATTTCTTAATATACTATAAGAAATTTTATGAGACAATAATGAAGCCGGTCAAACATATATCATATAGTATAAATTATTCTCCTTACTATAAAACTCCTATACTCCCTATAAAAAATATGCAATTTTTCAAAGCTTTTAATCGATCTAAATATCCCCCAAATACCTTAATTGTATTAGAAAATTTTTATCCTCATCTTCGAGCGATAAAATTAATAATTGAATCTATTATTGATTATGAAAGTAGATTATCTAAATATAGAAAAAATTTACAACATAAAATTACACGCGCAATTCAAATTCAAAATAATTTTAGGCAATTATACCGATATTTTTAAAATATAATTCATTCAAATGGAAACGAGTATGATAAAGATTATCAAAAGGTATTATATAGTTTCATTTCTCAAGTTGAAATATAAGCAGCAAATGTGTTATTTTATTATATCTAAAAAATATGAATACAACAACATATAATAGTAAAGATAATTATGGAATAAATAATCAAAGTCCATATCAATATACTCAACTTCAACAACCACCACAACATCAGATATCACCATTTAATAACAACAACACCACCACCACCACCACCACCGTCGATAACAATCCGGTTCTGATACCACAATCATCTATTCCTTCTGCTGCTACTGTAATTCCGCAAGCACAAGCACAAGGTAATACTAATAATTATTACCAACAACAACAACAACAACAACAACAACAACAACAACCTTTTCTAAATCCTAATAATCTACCTACAAATTTTGGTGATGGAAAAAATCCACAAAAAGAAAAAATGAACGAAGAAGTTTTGAATACATTAATAGAGAATTTATCTACTCCCGAATTAAAAAGTTTAACACAAGACTTGGAAAAAACGATAGATTCGCTTAGCGAAGAGTGTATATTTAGTCATTTACTATATGAAATCTTTGATAATGGTATAGAATTTGATATAACAAGTCAAATTAAACAAATATATACAGATCATTTAAATAGAAAAATAAATGAGCGCCATGAAAGGGTATTTGAAAGCTTTTGTGCGCCTTGTACTTATCTAAAACTTGGTTTGCTATATGAAAATATTGAAAAACCACTTCAACATACATCCTGTAATATGAATCCAACGAGGCATGGATATGAAAAGTTTAATATGGGTCCATTTATCCATGGTCGATCCATTTTTCGAATAAACTCTAAGCTGTATCCACCAGAGAATACTGGTTTTTCTGAAACCATTGCATTTCCTCCCGGGGTTTTAATATTTCCAAATAGTAAAATCTTAATGCAAATATTAGCAATGAATCATAATAGAATTTGTAATGGAGTTAAAGTCTGTATGATAAATTCTAGCGAAGAACAAATATCAAATGGAAAAGTTCTTTCGAGGTTTTTAGCCAGAAATAATACACTAGGGTGTGGATATTATGTAAGAGATAAAAATGTTAATATAAGAGATTTAAATAAAAGAAAAAATACCCACCAAAATAAAAAGAGTAAAATAGAGAATAACAATATTGGAATAATACCAGAAATAAAAAAGTTTTTAGATGAATATAACAACAAATCTGATGCCGAAAGTGATGTTGATAATACCAGTAGTAGTAGTAGTAGTAGTAGTAGTAGTTCTAAACGCAAACATAAAAGGAAAATAAATCTTGGACCATTTAAAACCAATTCTTATAGTAGCAGTAGTAGTGATGATGATAATGATGATGATGATAATAACAATCCTTATAATTTATATATAAAATCCGTTGATAGTGATGATAATTTTGATATTGATAATATTTTCCAGAACGGAGAACCCCTGAAATATGTTTTACCGGGAGATAATCCTCAAGATCCTAGAGATATTTGTATGAGAGTATTCGATTTAAATCCCGTACTTATTTCGTTCATTCGAACCATGATGAATATTCAAGGACAGTCAGATAAAAACCACGAAAGGAGTATAATGACTATTAATGAGGATAAAAGCAACAACACCTTAAAATATTTAGACAAAAAGCCCCACTTTCTTTCTAATAACAGGTTATTGTGCCACACATTACATGATATTGTAAGTTTGGCTTTTCTTAATGAAGTACACCAAGAAAATTTAATAGAAATTCCTCCCTTTAATGGGCAGTGCCTTTTAGCTCCATTGAATATTTTGTTTGTAAACAAGCATGGAAATGCAATTATGGTTTCTAATTCTTTGAATCAACCCAGTGATTGTTCTGCATATAATTTTCTCATAAAGCTTATGGATGAATCACATATAAATGATAAATTAATTTCTACTGCTTCAAATACAAATTTGACACACAATGGAAATGTTCCTAGGGCTAAATTAACACCAAGTACTATTGGTAATATATATAATAATATGAAAATTGTAGATGAACAAGTTAGTAGTAATAAGTACCACAAAAGTAAAATTTTTGAAAAAGAAAAAGAAAAATATATCGAATTTATAAATAAACATTCTGATATGTTTAATGATATACACAATAAATTGAAAAATTCAGCTGATATATTTGTTAATTACTTCTGTGAATTTAATGATGATTTCAATGAAAAGGTTGAGTTCAAGGATCATGAATTTGCCTTTGATGTTGCCAGGAAATTTTATCCACAATTAATATTAAATGCAAAAAATAATAAAAAACAATATACTTTAGATTTTTCAGTAAAAAATGGAGAAAGACCAATAATAGACAATTCTATTCCCAACATCGTTTACGTAAAAAACCTAGGTTTTGTTACGTTAACAAATATATGCAATGGAGCGCCCCTAGTTCTAAAAAACTCTGTAGTTTATATTCAAAATTTGTACAACCGATTCACCAAAAACAAAAATGCTCTATATTTAGAAGCACCTGGTATGTGTTCTAAAAAGAGGACCAAGGGAATGATAACACACGGTCAAAATTATGATGAGGATGATGATGATGATGATAATTTTACAATGCATACTAGAGGGGAAATGGTGACTAATATGCCCCCAAAAAATAAACCATCTGATGATGTAATTAATATGTTTGGCGAAGAATCTGATTTTGATTATCTGGGACATATTCGACGGAAAGATTGTACAGGACCCAGTATCCATGATTACATATCAAAATATTCTACTGATAATTCGAATTGTTTACGGCCATTTTAATGACATTTTGGTTATTTTCAAAACAATAGCACATATAAAGTACATATATATATATATATATATATATATATATATATATATATATATATATATATATATATATATATATATATATATATATATATATATATATATTTATGTATATTAAAGTTTATGTTAGATAACTAAAATACTGATTACCTGGTTATTGTGTGACATTATGGCTGCAGCAAAAGTTACAAATTTGCAGACACTTCTAAAGCATGACATTATGCTATTGTGGGTTTCCTCTTTAAATTTTATTATTATTATTATTATTATTATTATTATTATTATTATTATTATTATTATTATTATTATTATATAAAAATTTAATTAACAACTTATAATAATTTTTTGTCACACCTTAAACATAAATTAGCAAAAACTTTTAAACTGTTTAAATACAAGTATATATATATTATCGTTCATTTTTTTTATTTATTATTGTCTGTGACAAAGGAAAGTATTGAGATATAACATATTTTCTAAGCAAATTAAAAAATAAACTATGGAAAAATATAATCTATTCAATAATAGTTTAGAAGGTGGTGTTGAATCTGAAGCAAAACTAACTCGTATCATATTTCAAGAATTATTGAAAAAAATTTTAAACGATGAATCTAAAGAGAATTCTGCTTTGAAAAATATAACAGAACGCATTTTTGATTACAATAACATAGATTCTTTATCAAATGTTGATATTTTCAACAACACAAAAAAAATACTTTTACTGAAAAAATATATTGCCGATGATGATTTTAATATAACAACATTTGTTCTTCAGACTTTACGGGAAGTTTTTGATAAGGTTCAGAATGTTCCAATATCAAACTCAAAATACCCACAGATGATTCAAGCAATTGGACATATAAACCGCAATATGAAAGCTATGTTGTATAAAGTATCAGTTTTGAGGGACCAAAATTTGGATAAATTAACTAAACTTGCTGAATTATTAAATAATAAGAAATCTACAAACACTTTAACAGATGAATTAACACCCATAGATAATAAAGATTTGATTATTAATATGGTATTTTGTTCGTTGTTTAATATAGGTTTTCATTTTATTACCGATATGTTATTTAAGCAAGTGGCTATATCTAATAAAGATAACCACCAGGATTCTACGATACTTGATTTTTTAAGCGAAAAATACTCGGATAATAATGTTACCTTTACAGGACACCCCCAAATGGAAGTTGATAATAATGTTAATTATCTTTCGGAAAATTCTAAGAATGCTAATATTATTACAAGGGAAATAACAAAAAATCTAGAAAAAATTAACAACAATAATAACAAAATGGGATATAATAATGTCATTAATGATAATGATGATCAATTTGAAATCAAGAATAATAAAACGAAAATTAGTAAGGAAAATTATAACCTTAAATTAACAAATGGTTTTTTATTGAACTCGGTCATGCAAAATAGTAATGATAACTATACCAAAGAAAAAAAAGAAGAAGAAGAAGAAGAAGGAATTGTTCAAGAAAAGGAGGAACTTCATGATGATAAGATGGACGATAAAATATTTATCAATGAAAATTCTAGTGATGACCAAAAAACGGAAAAATATTTTGATAAAGAAATTTGTTGCAGAGACAACGAAAAAAATAACAGCGACAATAATGCTAGTTATATAATAGAAAATAACAAAACTTTTATTTCATATAAGCGGGGAGAAGAAGCTACGTATAATGACTTTAATAATGATACAGAGAAGAAAGAAAACGTAAAAGAGTTTAATGATCACGCACCACAAAAAAACAGTTTTTCCGATGATAATATCCCCATCACCAGAGATTTTGATCATGATAATGTTAACTTTATCATAAAGGATAATTATACATCACGGGAAACCCATTTTTCTGAGAATAATACTACCACTATCAATAATAAGGAAGATGAAGATGACGAAGGAAAAAAAGAAGACTCTGACAAGGACGAAGTATTTGTCGACGATGATAGTGATAATGCTAACTTTATCATAAAGGATAATTATACATCACGGGAAACTCATTTTTCTGAGGATAATACTACCACTATCAATAATAAGGAAGACGAAGATGACGAAGGAAAAAAAGAAGACTCTGACAACGACGAAGTATTTGTCGATGATGATAGTGATAATGCTAACTTTATCATAAAGGATAATTATACATTACGGGAAACTCATTTTTCTGAGGATAATACTACCACCATTAATAATAAGGAAGATGAAGGAAAAAAAGAAGACTCGGATGATGATGATGATGATGATGATGATGATGATGAATTGGGTGATGATGAAGTATTTATCAACGAAAACAATAGCAACAATAAGAAGAGAAAAGGTAGCTTTGAAATATTTCAATATAAAAGAATCCATTTAGGAGCCAACAATGAAAATAATGATAATGATAATAATAGTACTAATATTTTTAAAGAAAAAGATTATTTTAATATACATGAAAATAAATACATGCCAATTGACAATGATAACGAAAATGATTATAAGGAATATCACGATGAAAATGAAAAATTAATCATTAACAAAGAAGGAAATATTGATATTGAAATAAAAAAAGATAAACCCATTTTATCTATAAATCAAAACAAATTTAATTTTTCCCCAGAAATATTAACACCTTATAATCAAAGTAATATATTATTTAGATAAAATATTTATAAACCAATCCTTGACAGACATAAATTACCCCACGAAATTTGTAAGCAACCCGTCTGTTGGTTTATTTGTGTTTGGGGTAATATATTTGAGTCCTACATAAATCAAAATAGCAAATAACAAAACGAGAAATATTGCTAACATTATTTTATTGAAAGACTTTATGCAAAATAAACATTTATGTAGGCTATCCATTTTAGTAATTATGTAACCCACTCGTCTGTTGGTTTATTTATATTTTTTTGGTTTATTTTAAATAAATATTTTTATACAAAAATATTCGTTATCATTATTAATTTAGTTAAAATTACTTTAAAATGAATTAAAATATATTTATTAATAAATATATGATTAAAAAACTTTATGTATATATGATATATCATTTTCTAATATCTAATTATTTCCAATCTAACGGACCAATGTATAGAAAACTTTCTATATTATTATTATTGTTACTTTTATTTTTTTTAAATTCAAGTAGAGCACAACATAATAAATCCCCGCTTCGTGTATATTTTGGAGATTATATCAATGAAAATGAAAGGCGGTTTATATATTATAAAATCAACTTTAATAAAATACACACGGATATTTTATTTGTTAAAAGAAAATGTAATGATGAAAAACTAACTAATTATATATTACCAATAATTCACAATTTTGAAACATTTTTTGGGGTTGTTCATCAATACAAACCCTTTCGTTTAAATTACAATAATTTTACTTGTTATACTTATTTTTCCTCGTCGGTTTATAGTTTACCAGATTTATATAATGGGTGGGAAAGATTTATGAAAAGCGCATATATATTGGATATAGATTTGAATTTAATCTATAAAATGAACAATACTTTAAATGCCATCAAGAAAATAATTACTCGTTCAGAGCCCAATCCATTATCCTACCCCGACCACCTACCTTATAAATTGAAACTTCCTACAAACGCCATGCCTTTTCCTATATGGGTAAATGCTTTAAAAAAAGGAAAATATTTTGTAGAGTATGAATTATATAGTTATTACCCACTTTTGATGCCATTATTATTTCCATTGCCATTACAAAATCCTCCGCCGTATAATACTATGTTCGCTTTACATAAAAACGAAAATAATTCGTTTTATTTGGCCAAATCAATATCGACTACTTTCATTCTTTCAACTATTATAGATTTGGTGGACATAGAAAATTGTAATATAACTAACGATATATGTTTTTTATGTGGACCCAATAATGTTATCATCAAAGAAAATCAAACGGGTAATTTTACAAATTCTTTTAATGATTTACTTATTCTACACACGAACCCAAATTTAAAGAATAAGACATTAAATGGTAATTGCAATAATAATTGGTGTTCGGTTATATCTGAAAACATTGAATTGTTTTTCTATAATAAATCCACAACGTGTTCAGTATTTTCATATGAAGATAATTCATTCAAAAAATCTACAACAGAACATGATGTTGTATATAACAAAGATGTAATTAATACTAAATGTTTTTTTACACAAAACCACAATATATGTTTAATTGTATTAAATGTCATATTACTTTCATCAATTCTTACTTTCACTATATATTATCAATATTCTAAAAACACGAATAAAAGTTTTAAATATTATACAACCGAATATACAAACAAAGTTGACAGAGAAAGTATTGTTACTTTACCCAATATTCAACAAATAAATAATTTTTCAGAAAAAAATAGACTTTATATCATTAATTTAATAAATTTCACTGTTCATTATAATATGTTTGCTATTTTTATAAGAAAATCATTTTACAGGGTGCTAGTTAATCCAATATTAAATTTTTTAGTGGGTTATTCTTATAAAAACTAAGTTTTTATATAAAAAATACTTGTTTATCTAAATATTTTTAAAGTTATTCATATAATCCCTCATTTCTGTAATTAAAAAGTACTATTTGATGAAACAAAAATATTTATATTTTCTATTTTTTCAACATAAACCTAATTTATTTGTCCTATTAGGTGTTATTTTTTTCATTTTTTCCCCACGTTCAGTGTCCATTTTATCTAATAAAACTATATTTATATTAAAAAATACATATATTTTAATTTTTTTTTGTGTTTCTTTTGTGAATTTTCTGTTATATTTTTGTCGGTTATTCTTATGAAAACTTTTTTTTGTCACATTAAATGTTACTAAAAACTATATTTTGGTCGTATACGGTGTTATTTTTTATTTTTTCCCCGTGTTCAGTGTCCTTTTTATCCCATTTCTGTAATTAAAAAGTGCTATTTGATGAAACAAAAATATTCATATTTTCTATTTTTACAACAAAAACCTAATTTATTTGTCCTATTAGGTGCTATTTTTTTATTTTTTCCCCACGTTCAATGTCCATTTTATCTAATAAAACTATATTTATATTAAAAAAATATATGTTTTAGTTTTTTTTGTGTGTCTTTTGTGATTTTTCTGTAAAAAAAATATTATTTTTTTTGTACTAAAGAATATTTTTTTTTAATTTTTTGGGTTATTTTTCTTCAATTTTAATATTTTTTGTGGGTTATTCTTATAAAAACTAAGTTTTTATATAAAAAATACTTGTTTATCTAAATATTTTTAAAGTTATTCATATAATCCCTCATTTCTGTAATTAAAAAGTACTATTTGATGAAACAAAAATATTTATATTTTCTATTTTTTCAACATAAACCTAATTTATTTGTCCTATTAGGTGTTATTTTTTTATTTTTTCCCCACGTTCAGTGTCCATTTTATCTAATAAAACTATATTTATATTAAAAAATACATATATTTTAATTTTTTTTTTGTGTTTCTTTTGTGAATTTTCTGTTATATTTTTGTCGGTTATTCTTATGAAAACTTTTTTTTTGTCACATTAAATGTTACTAAAAACTATATTTTGGTCGTATACGGTGTTATTTTTTATTTTTTCCCCGTATTCAGTGTCCGTTTTATCCCATTTCTGTAATTAAAAAGTGCTATTTGATGAAACAAAAATATTCATATTTTCTATTTTTTCAACAAAAACCTAATTTATTTGTCCTATTAGGTGCTATTTTTTTATTTTTTCCCCACGTTCAATGTCCATTTTATCTAATAAAACTATATTTATATTAAAAAAATATATGTTTTAGTTTTTTTTTGTGTGTCTTTTGTGATTTTTCTGTAAAAAAAATATTAATTTTTTTTGTACTAAAGAATATTTTTTTTTAATTTTTTGGGTTATTTTTCTTCAATTTTAATATTTTTTGTGGGTTATTCTTATAAAAACTAAGTTTTTATATAAAAAATACTTGTTTATCTAAATATTTTTTAAATTTATTCATATAATCCCTCATTTCTGTAATTAAAAAGTGCTATTTGATGAAACAAAAATATTCATATTTTCTATTTTTTCAACAAAAACCTAATTTATTTGTCCTATTGGGTGTTATTTTTTTATTTTTTCCCCACGTTTAATGTCAATTTTATCTAATAAAACTATATTTATATTAAAAAATACATATATTTTAATTTTTTTTGTGTGTCTTTTGTGAATTTTCTGTAAAAATATTATTTTTTTTGTACTAAAGAATGTTTTTTTTTTGTTTTTTAGACTGTTTTTCTTCAATTTTTTATATTTTTTTGGGTTATTCTTATGAAAACTTTTTTTTTGTCACATTAAATGTTACTAAAAATTATATTTTGGTCGTATACGGTGTTATTTTTTATTTTTTTCCCGTGTTCAGTGTCCATTTTATCCCATTTTTGTAATTAAAAAGTAGTATTTGATGAAACAAAAACACTTATATTTTCTATTTTTTCAACAAAAACCTAATTTATTTGTCCTATTAGAAGTTTTTTTTCATTTTTTTCCCATGTTCAATGTCCATTTTATCTAATAAAACTATATTTATATTAAAAAATACATATATTTTAGTTTTTTTGTGTGTCTTTTGTGAATTTTCTGTAAAAAATATTATTTTTTTGTACTAAAGAATATTTTTTTTTCATTTTTTGGGTTATTTTTCTTCAATTTTAATATTTTTTGTGGGTTAATCTTATAAAAACTAAGTTTTTATATAAAAAATACTTGTTTATCTAAATATTTTTTAAATTTATTCATATAATCCCTCATTTTTGTAATTAAAAAGTAGTATTTGATGAAACAAAAACATTTATATTTTCTATTTTTTCAACAAAAACCTAATTTATTTGTCCTATTAGGTGTTATTTTTCATTTTTTCCCCACGTTCAATGTCCATTTTACCCAATAAAACTACATTTATATCATAAAATACACATATTTTGATTTTTTAAATATTTTTTCTTATTTTTCAATAGTTTTCTATGTCATATTATTAACTAGAATTCAATATTATGAACCCAAACGGTAATATTATTAACTAAAATGTAATTTTATGAACAAATATAATACAAATGTTAACCACAAAAAAAAAAAAGTTAACCGAAATGGTAATATTATTAACAAAAAAAAGCATGTTATGAACTTCATTGGTAATATTATGAACATTTTTTATTGGTTTTCCAAAGTTTTATTAATTGATTTTGTTGAAATTTTATTGAAATTTACGCATTTTTTCAATTAAAAAATAATTGTCGGGAATTTGAAAAATTATGAGCAGGTTAATAAAAAAAATAGATTGATAATGCCCATGAATATATATTTAAAACAAATAATAATAGTTTTCTATGACAAATAAAAGATTTTTTGCGGTGACTAATGTATTTATTAATAGTATTACAAAAAATAATTTAAGAGTGTTACACAAAAAACATAACCACGTAAAATATTATCTTAACTTTTTTGAATTTTGTTAAATTTTAATAACTTTTAAATAATTATTTTATTGTTACTGTTATTCAGTTATATGTAATAGTAGCTGCACTGTGCATCTGTATATGTATATAAACCCCAGAATATGAACTGCAATACATCATTAGACTTCTAATTTACGACCAAGTAACATATAGTTGATAGCTAAATATTTTAGTAATGGAGGATAATAATTCTCCGGTTATTGGTATTGACCTGGGAACTACTTATTCGTGTGTTGCTGTTTTTCAAAATGAAAAAGTTGAAATTATTGCTAATGACCAAGGAAATAGAACCACTCCTTCTTATGTTGCATTCAATGACACCGAAAGACTTATTGGGGAAGCGGCAAAAAATCAATGTGCCTTGAATCCAAAAAATACCATTTTTGATGTAAAAAGGTTAATGGGCAGAAATTATATAGATGATTGCGTTCAACGAGTAATTAAAATCTTACCCTATGAAATTATTGACGAAGAGAATAAACCAAAAATACAAGTCGAATATAAAAAAGAGAAAAAGGTGTTAACCCCAGAAGAAGTATCTTCTATGATATTATCAAAAATGAAAAAAATTGCAGAAAATTATTTAGGACGAAATATAAATAAAGCTGTTATTACAGTTCCGGCTTATTTTAACGATTCTCAGCGACAGGCTACCAAAGATGCTGGGACCATCGCTGGACTTGATGTTATTCGAATAATTAATGAACCCACAGCCGCCGCCATCGCTTATGGATTAAATAATGATACAAAAGAACAAAACGTTTTAATATTTGATTTGGGTGGGGGGACTTTTGATGTATCTATATTGAATATTAGTAATGATGGCATTTTTGAAGTTAAATCAACAGCAGGAGATACTCATCTTGGGGGAGAAGATTTTGATAGTATTTTATTAGATTATTTTACACGAGAATTCAGCAAAAAATATAAAAAAGATTTAAGCAACAATAAAAGATCATTAAGGCGTCTTCGTTCTGCCTGTGAAACTGCTAAACGAACTTTATCTTCATCTACACAAGCGACAATCGAAATTGATTCGTTATATGAGGGAATTGATTTTCATACTACCATTACTCGCGCTAAATTTGAAAATTTGTGTGGGAGTTTATTCAAAAACACTCTAGTGCCAGTTGAAAGGGCGTTAATCGATGCTAAGCTCGATAAGAGTGACATCGATGAAATTGTTTTGGTTGGAGGTTCTACGCGTATTCCAAAAATACAAAACCTCCTTCAAACTTTTTTTAATGAAAAGAATTTGAATAAGTCGATTAATCCAGATGAGGCTGTAGCCTATGGTGCTGCCATTCAAGCTGCCATTCTCAGTGGAGATAAATCTGATAAGATCAAAGATTTATTATTACTGGATGTGACTCCCCTTTCATTGGGTATTGAAACTGCCGGTAATATTATGACTACCTTGATTAAAAGAAACGCGACAATTCCTACTAGCAAATTTGAAAACTTCACTATGTATAGTGATAACCAAGAATGTGTTAATATTAAAATATATGAAGGAGAAAGAACTAAAACTAAAGATAATAATTATTTGGGGGAGTTTCAATTAAATAATATACCCCAGGCACCCAAGGGTATACCTAAAATTAAGGTTACATTTGATATTGATGCCAATGGGATATTAAATGTGTCAGCAACCGAAGAATCTTCCGGCAAATCAGAAAAAATTACTATAACTAATGACTCGGGAAGATTAAACAAAGAAGAGGTAGATCGAATGATCAAAGAAGCTGAAATGTATGCTGCTCAAGACCGGGAATTAAGAAACGATATAGAAGCTAAATGTAAATTAGAATCATATTGCTTAGAAATACAAAATAATATCATAAATAATAACAGTAGTAATATAGATATATTTAAATCAAAATTAGAAAGTACTCTCAAGTGGATTGATGAAACCCCCTCTGCTAAACAAAAAGATTATGAAAATAAATTAAAAGAAATAAAAAAGGATTATGAACATATACTTGGGGGAAATGAATCAAATTTACATAATAATCAATTCCACCCAACCATTGAAGAAGTTGACTAATAAACAGAGAAGGGTTTTCATAATTTATTAATATAAAATTTTATATATTAAAAAATGAATAATTTCAAAAGTTACCAAGAAAGAATAAATGCCCCAATAGATCTTTTAAGATTTAGTTTCCCATTCTGGATACACCAACAATATCTATTTTCTCATTATTATTTAGATGTCGATAAAGAAGATGTCCCTCTTGATTTAAAATATATAAATGTACATGCCACTGATCGACTATATTATTTACACCACAAAAAATCACCATTTTATGAAAATGTAAATGAGTGTGTAATGGTTGGAAGAATGAATGATTTAAAAAATAAGAAGTTGGTATTGTATTTCTATATGCACGGAGCTACGTGGAATGATGGACTTGAAAACGAAGGGTATATTTTTTGGGCAAGAGACCCCAATTTATTGCTTCAAGTTATTTACATCGAAAATGGGCTGAGGCAAACTGTTTATAATAACCTGAAATTAGATAACACTGGGGTAATGACGCTAAAGCCATATCCTAGAGCAATCCACCATAGATATAGAAGTAACTGCAATCACATTGCCTATCCAGATGAATTTGAAAATGCTATAAAGGATATTAATTTCAATGTTGAGTTTGATTACATATATAATCCTATTGAAGGTGATGATGATCTAACTCAATTTAAATTTGATGTAGGAAACATTGATAGAGTATATTACTTGAAGAAAGGCGGAAAGGGGGAAGTTGTCATGTATGCGAGACTAGACCCGCGTTTATTTGTCTATATATATATTAATCAAACTACAAAGACGATGTTTATTTCTAAATTTTGAGAGGCATTTATCAATACTATTGTAAAAATGAATCCTGATAATGAAATAAAACAAACCATTGTAGATGCAGTAAACAGCGATACTATTTTAGTATAAATAATTTTCATAATAAAAAAAGATGCACCCCAAAACAATTAATTTTCCTATTGATTTCATATCATCACAAGGTGAAATTCAGTTATTATTTAATTGGAAAATGTTCTATAAATTAAAATCTTGTAAAGAATACCCAGCCATTTTATGTTTCCCCGAATTTTTTACCAATTCTATATTTTCTATTTTAAGATGGTACTCATATGAAAACAATGATAACCTTTTATTATTATTAGAAATTAAAAATCAAATTAGAAGATTTTTTGAAATGTTAGAGGTTTTAGTAAACACAATAATTAACAACGAAAGCTATAAAGTTCAGGTTAAGAGTCCCCAACAAATTGAAAAACAGTTATGGGAAATTGTTTTCTTGACTAAGAAGAATAATAATAATAACAACAACAATCCCCAGGATATAGAAAATAAAAAAACTGAAATTGAACACCTTTTCTTGGAATGGTATCTAGAAAATGAAAGTAGTCAACATAATTACCAACAAATTTTATTCACAAAAAATCTCGAATTCAATGAAGTGAACACACTCAAAGAATTATCCAAAACTTTATATAACACAGGGTGCTGTGATACAATAAAAGAGATTTCATTAATTCCTCCACATTCAATTCACTATGTTAATCAAACGGTTTTTTCTAATTATTCAAAGTTGCCCCCTGAATTATATGGACCGGCAAGTTGGGGACCAATATATTGGAATATTTTTCATGCCTTTTCAATAAATGCTGCAAACAATAAAAATTCTAAAACTAATTGTTTACCAGACCATTTATATGCATTTATTCACATAATTCCACTTTTGATTCCTTGTCCTATTTGTATAAAACATTATTATACCATTATTCAACCTAGTAAAATTAAGCCGGCGATATCTATATTACAATATGAAAATTTATATGAAAAAATTCATACAAGTATATCCAATGGAAAGTTAGTGTGAATTTTTGGAAATGGACAATTATTTCTATAATGTGTACAGTATATTAACTATATATACACATAAAAGGTTTTATTATTAATTAGAAAAATTTAGGGCGTATGCAATAGTATTCAAAATTTTTATGTGGGTATTTAGTACGTTGAGTTTACAGAGACCCATTATAATGATTTGATTTTCTGGTGAGTATTTATCGGGTATATCAATAATAACATTATATTTTTTTCTTAAATTATTAATTTTTTTTCCACGTTTACCAATGATAAATTTATAATAATCTGAATAGCCATAAATTAAGCTTTGATGTATTTGTTTTGGGTCGCAATTTTCATTTATGGGCATGATATACGAAGAAAAGGATGAGGTAGATAAAAAGGATGGTGATGGTGTATTATATAAAAATAAAGGATTATTATAAAAAATATCAATTGTATTATCATTATTATTATTAATATTATTTTCAGATGAACAAATATTATCCATTTTTTCAATTAGATTAGTAATCTGGATTTTCAGTTCTCGTATGTGAAAATGTAAGTTTTTCAGTTCATTTATATTATATTTTATATGTTGTCTATAATCAAAATTTAATTTTCTAAAACAATTATTATTATTATTATTATTATTATTATTATTATTATTATTATTATTATTATTATTATTATAATTGTTGTCGTTGTTGCCGTTTTCCTCTCCTATTTTATCATCATCTTTGAGATACTTAGTGTTGTGTTTTAAATTTCCATTTTGGTATTCAACGTTAATATAATTATCGCCATTAATACTACTACTAATACTATTACTACTACTACTACTACTACTACTATTATCATTTACAAAATTTAATTTTGATTTAGTAGTCATGTTTTTTTTAGAATGTGTGACTTATCTAAAAAGATTTGCTCTTAGGATTTGAAAAAGAATATATAACAAGGTATATATGTGTGTGTGTGCATGATATACACATATATTTATATAAAATTTAAAAACGACAATATTTTTTTATTAAATAATTAAAAAAAATGACCCAAAGAGAAAACCAAAAAAAAAGAAAAAGATATTCTTCAATCAAAAACGAAATTATTATTTCAAACGAAAAAAATATAAACCCACAAAGATATATATCTGATACCTTTTTAGTGGGATCAACAAACAAAGAAAAAAAAATGATATCTAATAATGAAGCGGAGAACCTAAGAGTTCGAATTGATATTCTTGAAATGAAAATGGATAAATTATTCAGAGTACTAGGTCCCATGAATAGTATAAAAGCTACACCGGTTGCTTCGTTAATATATTCAGATTCAAAAAAATGTCACGATTATGTAACTGCCATTTATAATAATTGGATTGAATATTTTTCATATATGGCATCTAGTAATATAAGTAAAGAACTGAAATTTGAAGATTTTTTTAGAAATATCAATAAATTTATTTTTGAAAATTACTTTTCTAAATATGATATTACAATAAAATCTTTGTTTAATTTACATGATTTAACAGACAAAGAACGTAATATATTGTCGTGGAATAGATACCCAAATACGTGGGAATTAAAGGATGCCAAAAACAAAGAACACATCTCCGCATTTATAAACAAAGATGCAATTTATATATATTATTTTCCAGATGAAATTATAGGAATTTGTAACTGTTCGACCACTACTACTACTACTACTAATAATAATAATAATAATAATAACATTGACATACAACTGAAAAATAAATCTTTGTTTCCAGGATTATCTACATCAAATAGCATCGTAGATCAAATTGAAAATAAAGCAATTTATATCCATTTATCAGAAAAAAATAAATTGATTAATACTGATCACCGTTTTGTTGTTTTGGGTGCCGAGAGACCCCTATTCAATACTACAGTAAATATTTCGTGTTTAAATGCATTAAATGATACTTTATATAAAATAGGACCTACTGTATTAGATATAACTATAGTTATATTTCATGCCATGTTACACTTGAAATGTTTCGCCGAGGAAAATGATTATTGTTATGGACATAATATAAAATTTTTACAACAATTTATTAATTACACCCCCTCAGTATTATTTGGACATCCATTTTTCCCTCCAGTTACTACTATTATAGACAGAAAAGATGTAATTTCTAAATAAATTTCAACTTTGATAACATGATTCATTTTAAGTCTCATAAAAATCAATAGCGGCTACTAAAGTTTTCAACTCTTTTATATTGAATTTTGTATATAATAACGGCGAAAATTTTGTTAAAAAAATACTTGATTTGCCCATTGACGCATAATATAATATAGAACATATACTTTCAATCAATAATAATTTTTTCAGGGGAGTAGCCCATTGCGATACTGTATTATTGGTATCTGTATTTTGTTTAGAAAATCTGACACAACAATTTCCAATTGATCTAATCATGGAAGAAAAGTCGTTGTTTTCTGCGTGGAATTTAGCAGTTAATTCGTGTATTATTTTTTTTTTGCTCTCTGATGGGTGTATCATAAAACCAAAATTGTAATCACTACCAAAAAATATAAAATGTAATATAACGTATAATATCATTTGATCAATATTAAATTTAAGGCCACACAATAAACTATATAGATTTGATATAAAAGGCCCACTATATGTGTCACTGTTTTTACTTTTACTTAATGTGGGGGTTACTATAGCTACATTTTTTATTTGTCTTAAAACGAGCATGGCCATTACCTCCGAGTCAGATGAAAGTATAACATTTGTTTCATTCCCACAGAATTTCTGTGTAAATTTCATTAGCTCCACTTCCCCTTCTCCCCTTTTAGAGTATTCAATATGATAGTTACTTTCTAATGAAAAATTATAGGGATACGATAAAGAAATAAGTTTTTCTTTTAATAAATGAAAAATATATTCATGGAGTTCGTTCTTTTCTGATAAGGTCAACAAACTATAATCATCCATTTTTTCTCTTTTTTTTCTGTTTTTGATGGTTGGAGATGATCCATCCATGGCAAGAAAACAATAAACAGTATCGTTAATGATTTCTTCTTTCCTAAAAGATTCATAAAATGAGCAAATCTGTTCTATATAATATATGATGCTATTAACTACACCAGTTGCATTACATTTTTTATGTCAATTTTATCATCATCTAACAACGCAGTTTTGTCTGGTCTTTTAATGTGTGCATGTAAAAATATGGCTCCATCAACACCAATACTATTCAGTTTCCCCCATTTCCGATATTATCATATATATCATTGAGATGTTGCGATTGATAATGATTATCATTATTATTTTTGTATTTTGTTAGTAAAGGTAGCCGAGCATTATTATCTTGAATTTTATTTGTAAGAAACGGAACTCCCATTATCTAACTAGTGAAAATGATATACTATATATATTTATATGCAATTTAAAGTTTGTAGAGTTTAATATAAAATATAAAAAATGAGAACTGTATCCAAAATGGTCCTATCTGATGCATTATTCGTGACAATGATATTCTTATCATTGGTGTTATTGGTTATATCTATATTAAAGATTTTGAAAAAAAATTATAATATTTACATAAGTGACCAACAAATGTTATCTATCGAAATTATAGTGTTAATTGGACTAATACTATTAGAAATAGCTAGTGTATATTTAAAATATTATAATTATAATGATAAATTGAATCAAACAACCTATATTAGAAATAATCTTAATATTGATGATGATATCACTTAATTATGTTTCTACATATTGTACTTTTATCAGTTTTTTATCAGAGTTCTTCTTCATCATCATCATCGTTATTATTATAGTTTTCCTTTTCTTCGAGTAGGGCAATGTTGGTTCTATCATTTTTTCCTTCTAAAGACGCATTTGCCTTTTCTAATTTAAATTGGTTTTCTTGTTGATCTTTTTGTTGATTTTCAATCTTAGGTATTTTTATTGGAATTTCTTCTTCTTCGTCTTCTTTGGTTTTTTCTAATTTCCTTTTATTAGCCCTTCTGCTTCTATCAAGCCCACCACCATGATCATCATCTAATAATACTTCTTCTTTTTCGGTTATTTCCATTTTAAGGTCGTCCATAGTATGAAATTGGATTTTATCATTTTCCATATCTACCAATTGTGTTGTTTTTGTTTCTTTTTGTTGTTTATTTTCCTTTTCAATTATAATATTAGTTTTCTTCTTTGGGTGTATTTTTTTCGGGATCGTCATTTTTTTGTTCTTTTTTATTGATGTATCCCCCTTTTTTATATTCCCCCTTTTTATTTTTTTACTGACACCATCACCTGCACTTTTAATTTTTCTTTCTTTTTTTATGTCTACCGCGTTCTCGTCGTCCAATAATGTATCTTCTTTCTTTATTACCTTTATTTTAGAATCCAATTGGTGGACCTGGTTATTTTGTGCCGCTACTTCTTTTTCTATTTCATCTTGTACTTTTTGTAGGGGTGTGTTGATATTTTCAGTTTTTAAACTCTCGTCCCTTGTAGAAACAACACCATTATTGCTATTGGTGCTGTCATTAGTAGTATCATTATAAGTTAGCATTGGAGGACTATAAGTTGGTGGTAGTGGTGGTAGTGGTAATACCCACGATGATGATGATGATGATGATGGCAAATTACTATTATTTTCTTCGTGGTTTGAAATTGCCAGAGTAGTAGTATTTTGTTGATCATTATTATCAATGACATTGCTGTTATTTTCAGATTTTAAATTCTGTATTGGTATTAGTTTAATTTTCTCGTCCTTTTTAGAAACAACACCATTATTGCTATTGGTGCTGTCATTAGTAGTATCATTATAAGTTAGCATGGGAGGACTATAAGTTGGTGGTAGTGGTGGTAGTGGTAATACCCACGACGATGATGTGGATGATGATGATGATGATGGCAAATTACTATTATTTTCTTCGTGGTTTGAAATTGCCAGAGTAGTAGTATTTTGTTGATCATTATTATCGTTGACAATGTTATTATATGGTGGTAAGTTTGTTATAAATTGTATTGTTGTTGTTGTTGTTGATGATGATGATGATGATTGGAGTGGTGGTGGTAGTGGTGGTAAAGATATAAGTTGTTGTTGTTGTTGTGGTGGTGGTGGTGGTGGTGGTGGTGGTGGTGGTAGTGGTAGTGGTAATTGTGAAGTTATTATTGGAGTTGACAGAGATTCTTCTTCGTCTACTTCCATTAGTGTCTCGTTATCATCATCAATATTATTATTATTACTACTATTATCATCATTATATAATTGTGGTTTATTTGCCCTTAATTGATCTAATCTTGATTCAGTAGGAATGTAATAAGGATTGTTGGTATTATTACTACCAAATGTAAACAAGGAAGATGATGATGATGATGATGGTGGTAATGGTTGGTTATTACTACCAAATGTAAACAAGGAGGATGATGGTTGGATTATTTTATTTTCAGGTAATAATGACACTTGTTGGTGTTCCATTAATTGTAAATTATCATCATCTTTATTTGGGGGGTTGATTTGGAGGGGAGGTGAGTGTTCGTCAGATGATGGTTGGATTATTTTATTTTCAGGTAATAATGACACTTGTTGATGTTCCATTAATTGTAAATTATCATCATCTTTATTTGGGGGGTTGATTTGGAGGGGAGGTGAATGTTCGTCTTCCATCACCCGCATAGCTTTGTTTTCTTCGTGTTTGGTTATTGTCTTATTATCATTATTAGGATTATTATATAAAGGTGTGGTGTTTACACCTAGTTGTTCTAATCTCGATTTAGTAGAGACATCATAATAATCACGGGGCAATTCACTTGGTTGTAAATTATCATTATTACCACTAGTTGTAGGTAAAGGGGGTGACGGTTGGATTGTTTCTTTTGTCGTTAAGGATGGAGTGACGAGGAGTTGTTGTTGTTGTTGTTTTTCTTGGTTCTTTATTAATAGTGAAAGTATTTTGTTGTTTTCATCAATTTGATTTTTCAGTCCTGAAGCAACTTTAACAACCCGTTTTTCTTCTTTTGGAGAATTATCAAATATCGCGACCAATTTTTCAATATGATTATTTGTTAATGCTAAAGCATTTTCATATTCCTGAAACAATAAATCTTCTTCTTTTTTCTGTTTAAGAATTATATTATTTTTTTCTTCTATGGCCTTTTCAAGGTTGGTGCTTTGTTTTAAAATTGTTGATTTTAATTGTTCAATTTCTTCTTCTTGTATTTTTAATTGTTTTAAATGTTTAGCGCACTCTTTTTTCATTTTTTTCATATCGTCTTTTGTTTCACGTATAATGTCTTCATTTTCTTTTTGATACTGTTCATTTGAATATAAACAATCATCTCTCTCTTTTGTTATTCTTTTTATAATACTTTCCTTATCTCGCTTGTCGCTTTCATTATCTTGTTCACACTCTTTTAATTGATATTTTAAATCTCTAATCAAACTTTTTTGTTCCTGAATTTTTTGTTTAAATAAGATTATGTCTTTTTCTGAATTTTCCATATATTCTTTATATTTTAAAATTGTATCTTTATTCATACTTTCATGCTTTGAGGTGTCTTTTTGATCTTTGCAATGATTTAACTCATTCAAAAGTTCTTTTATTTTGTTTTCCTTATCTAAATCCTTTTTTAGTAGTTCTTTTTCTTTTTAATAAAGTTTTCCTATTTCAGTCTTACAGTTTTTTAGTTCTTCTTCTAATAAGTATATTTTATTTTCTTTATCAGACAGCAAATTTGTAAATGATAAAATAATTGTGTCACTATTTTTGTTTTTATCATTATAATCTTCAGTATTTTCTAAATCTGGGTATAATGTCTCCTCTGTTTCCATATTTTGTGTATCAGTTCTAATAACGCTTAATACATTTTTCCAATATTTATTATTATTTTCGAGTGTATTTTTACACATATTCATCATGTGCTCATTATACACTAGGACCTCCTTTTCGTGAAGAAGTCTATTTTTTTGTTCCCTTTGTTTATATGAATCAAATTCGCTTAGTAACAAATTATAAGCACGTTCACAAGCATCGTGTGATTGGTTTAATTTTTTAACTAAATCATTCTGTAAAATTTCATATTTATTTTTGTAAGTAAGATGTAGGTCTAACATTTTCTTTTGTATTTGAGTTTCATGCCAATTCCAATTTTCTTCCTTTTTTTCGTAAGACAAATAAAAATATTTATATATTAAGGCAATAACTCTTAATTCTTGCATCCATAATAAATTTCCCACGTTGGTATGTAAATTTGTGCTCATATAACCATTTAAAATTGAAGAAAATAGAGATGACCATTTATGTAAAGTATCTTTTCCAATCAAAGTATTAGTGTTATTTAATGCTTTTTGAAGTTCATTTTCCATAACATATAAAGCTTGCGAAAGAAAATGGTCAAAATTGGGCGGAAGAAATAAATAAAAACTAGCTTTTGAGTCTTTTTTTAAACAATCTAAAAGATTCTCTACTTTTTGTGATTTGTAAATCATGTCTTTAAATTCTCTGGTACTAATATATTGAACATTACCACCCCTTTGCCATTTAGACTGCCACATATAATATAATAAGTGAACAATAGCCGAATGAAAATTACTTTCATTATTCAACTGAAGTTTTAATATTTCATTGATACCTTCGTATTTTTTCTGGTTGATAATGTATGACAAAATACGATGGAAAAACATTGAATAATATTGAATTGCGTTTCCATAATTTTCATTTTCAATTTCTTCGCATATCTTTATAACAGGATCCATTTAAGGATGTATATTTTTTAACATTAAGAAATATAGGAGCACAGTTAATGATATCATCATAAAAAAGTTTTGTGATTAAAAAAAAAAGAAAAATGATTAAATCTAATTTTTTTATTCCGATAATTTTAAATTAGTATTGCCTCTAACTTTAAAAAGATAATCCAAATAGAACATTGTTAAGAGCAATAATTACGAGAAATACTACAGTATATAATATGTAAGTGATGAATTATTATTTAATTATTTTTCTCTCTAATATTGAAAAGTTGTATTAGAAATATTCGTTGTATTCTCATATTATAATTAATCAATTATTATCTTAATAACGCCCGATCATTATGAGATATATATTCAATTGTGTCCTCGTTTTCTGTGTTTTCGTAAGTAGGATTTTTGAAATTATGGAAATATTGCTCTTTATCCATCAGAGTATCATGATAAAAATCATTTTCTACATTTTTTCTATCTCTTATTAAATAATAAATTGTACCAACAAAAATGGGTGATACCAATATTAATTGGATGACCTTAATAATTATATTATATTTTGGTCCCATAAATCCTATTCCCTCTGGAAATATAAATATTTCAGCTAAACAGTTTATAATGAGGATAATGGAAAGGATAAGACAAACAATTATAAATGGTTGGTGAATATTCATCGTTTGTATTTTTTAATTCTAATAAAAAAATTTTAATCAAATAAATCTCGGTATCTACAAGAAACAATCACTGGTTTATAGTTATATTGTAGTTTTATATTTGCATTAGTAATATCATATACTGTTATTACATTTTTATTTATCTTATTATCAAAAGACAATTGTGTAACCTCATTTTTTGGGAAATTAACTTTTATAATATTATGTTCAATTAACACATTATGTAAAACATAGAGATGATTATATTTTTGTAACATTTCAAAAACTCGATTCAATTTCATTATGTATTTTGGGCGTTCCTTATATTGAGAATACAAAAATTGATTTAAATTGCTATAAAAATGTAAACATTTTCTATAATATATACCTAATAATTCATCATAAACAAATTCAAAGTAACAATCATCGTTATAAGTTTCCCACCCAAGGGATTCAATTTCTTCCAATTTTGGATATTCAGTAGGTAATACATCAAACACTTCTTCTAAATGCTCGTTATGCGATAAAATGTTATTCGATTCATTTAAAAATCTTTCAATTTGTTGTTTAACATTATCGTATGGTACAGAATGGATAGGAACGGGGATACTTAAAGTATAAACCTTATTTTCCTCAATATCATTATTATTATTATTATCAAAAATTTTGATAACACCCCTCCGATTGAATGATACGGCCCTGTAACTTTGAACATTTATTCCTACTATATTATAATCAGATAATTGTCTATCTAAAAGCTTATAGACCATTTCCGCTTTCGTTTCATTGGTTCTATTAAACATTGCATAAATGCCTTTTAAATAATCAAAAATAAGAGATTTGCTGACATTTGGATCCCCTGATTGTTCATCCAAATAAATAGTTTTTCTTACATACACATTTGGATTGTTTAATGATTGTGTAAATAAAAAATTATGTGGACCATAATTTAACGGGCGATTTTGCCAGTCATAATAGGTTTTATTGTCTTTATGGCTGTTACTCTCATCGTCGCTGTCTGAATAATTTAACGGGTGATATGATTCATAATAGATTTTGTCTTCGTCGTTGTCTGAAAGGGTTGAAACGCTCATGATTATCTATTTCTATATTGCAAGTTAGCTAGTAGCGTACTTTGTTGAATTTTTGTATTGTTGGTGTATATATAACCACAAAATTGTGTTAAAAAAATATATTTTATCCTCTTTGAAACGAAGAAATATAATTATCGAATTAAGATTTACGGGGAAATATTTTACGCTTTAGATTATTATAATAAAGTTTTTTTGGGGCCTGAAATGAATCATTGATTTTTTTTATAAAAATAAACTCGAAATAAGACTTTTGAGTATAATTTAGTATTTTTTTTGGTCTTGTTTTGAACCAAAGATTATTTTCCTCGTCATCATTTATTATTGCGTTATTTTCATTTATCAAACATATACTTTCTTCGTCATTATCGCCAAAATACAAAGATTTCATACTTTTAAATCAAAATAAACTATTACTAAGTAAATAAATATATATAGTTATTTATAGATATGAAAAAATATGAATCATAAATTATAAATTTAAAAAATGGAATTTGTTTATGCATTTATACGAATGTGTATGATATTATCAATATATTTGATTTTTGTAACAATAATTCATTTTTTTGCTGCTTCTTATGACAACTATATAGATAAAATTGTATTTTATATTTTACACAGTATACAGTTAGTTAGGAATCTGAGTATATTCTTTTTTAGTGCATATATAGTCATTGATTACCAAAGGACGCCACGTAAATCCCTTATATATATTAAAAAAACTAAATAGAATGAATGAATGAATTCAAAATTAATTATATATATAAGTATATATAGAGTAAACCCCAAAATTTTATTTTATTGATACCTTTATCATGTATACCCAGACTTTAATTTCGCAATATGGTAATAACAATAATCAAAGCCGACAACAAAATATTCAAATTAATGAACGCAAAGCAAGAGTTAATGATTCTAATTCTTTATATGAATCCATGACTTCATCAGATTTAATGTATAACGGAATTATCATTCAAAACAAAAACGCACAAAAATGCAATGAAACATATATTCCGTTAAATTTTTTTGGAATATATCAAAATATGTGCGGAAGTGTTTATTGTTTAGGTATAAATAATCTAAGAAATAAAATACATGAATTTATACGGGATCATCATTTTGTTCCTCGTGGTTTATACGGGTCTATTTCGATTCAAAGAAAATATCTTGATTTACAACATTTTTGTTTAGATTTTGATTTAAAGGGCTGTGAATTTAAATTTGAAAGTAATACACTATTAAATTTAGAAGAATATTAAATTTAGAAGAATATTTTTCATATTGTAAAAATAGAACTAGAACACCGGAATATTTTTTCATACATAATATTCGACATAAATGTAAAAAATATAACGAAAATAATCTAATCTATGAAGTTCTATATTTAATAACCGAGGGCTTAGGTATAATTAACTTTTCTATATATATACTAGGAAAGGGTAAAAGTTTTAGTAATGGATTTCATATTGAAATTCCTTCATTGATAATGAGATATCATGATTTAATTTGTCTTTATAATATGTTACACGCAGTTATAGAAAATCATAGTTTTTTTGATCCAACAGCCAATTATAGTGTCTTCGGATCAGCAAAATATGGAGATGCTAATTTAAATGTAAATGAAATAGATTGCTCATATTTGCCTTATAGTTGCTACAAGGACGGGGCCTTTATATCTGAAAGTCCTTTAATTGTTGATTTGGATAGTGCTTTTGATTTGTTTAATATTTTTAAGCCCATATCAGAGCATACAAAAATTTATTCCTTGAAGTTATTTCTTCATAATGATAACTTGAATTCTTCATTAGAGCACGAAGAAGAAATCATACAAAGTTTTATAGAAAATGAAAATATATTTAGTGCACGTGAAATTGATAATGGCATTCCTGATTGGAAGAGAGAAGAAAGTGCTAATGTCTATAATAAAAATAATGCATGGAAAAAGACATTTAACCTTATTAGGTGGCCCAACAATAAAGAAAATTTAAATTCTTCTTGGTTTTTCCCAAATTGTTCAAGCTCAAGTATGCATTTGTATACCCACGTTGGATATCTCGTCGATAGAACAAATTCTAATATCCGATTTAAAATATATAAGAGCGTATTTCCTAATTTTAATGTAGTGAAATTTCAAGATATACCACATTTAAATATATCAAACTATCCAATAGTTTTGAATTGTATATGTAATGACAAAGACATTACATATTATAATAAACATCAAAAAGAAACCCATTGGAATATATTCATGTTAGAATTACCAAATTATAGTATATTAAAAGATTCTTACAATACATGTTTTTTAAATGCCATTATTGGTGATGATTTTCAAATATATGAATACAAAACCAACGAAGATTTTCTAATTACAATAAAAACAAGCCCGTATAATAATAATGTTATAAACGCCACACCTTTCGAAAACGACTTACTCTTTCCTTATAATTTAGAACACGTTTTGCAATTATATGATCGCGAAAAACTGAGACACACAATACATTTCCTCGTGTCAATATACTTTTTATTATTAAAACAATCTGATGATTTAAAATCACATTCATTATTATTATTAGAATGGATTAAAATGATTATAACTTATAATACTCAAAATAGTAGAATTATCATTGAAGAATTTTTACAAATTTATTACCATTTAAATTACAAATATATCAGATTTCCAAACTTATTAAATTTAGATGACTCCATGAAATCTTGGGTCATCTTATGTATCAAACATCTATTGATAATTGAAAACATTATGGAAATCGAGGAGGCAATAAGTGTAATTAAAAATTATAATATATCTCAAACACAAACTTATGATGAAAGCGAATTTGATAGTGATGACAACCACAAAGGTAGTTTTAATGATGAAATAGATTCTCAAATAATCAAACATTTTAATATACCACAAACTTTTACAATCCAAGGAGCATCAAGAAATATCATTATACCCAACATTATTATTGCTGCGATATTATTAGTCAAGAATGAATCTATATTATATGAATTATTAGCAATATATCGGCCAATAATATTACTTGGCAATAGCAGTAGCTTAATGAAGGGGGGGGTAAGGATAATAACAAAAGTATAACTAACAAAAATAAAAATAATCAAAGCAAACAAAATAACAAAACTGGAACTATTAATAATAATATAAATAATGGTAAATTGGTAATCTGGGACGAATTTAGATGGAAAAAATGTTCGATATCGTCTCTTTCTGTGGCTTCTATACCGCTCCATATACCAGAAATATATTATATCGCTAACATACGAAGTCATATATCAAATTTTATCGTTACTAAAAAGAAAAAATATAATGAAAATTTGAAGAAGAAGAAAAAGAATAATAATAATAATAATAATAAGAATAATAATAAAAATAATAATAATAATAATAATAATAATAATAATAATAATAATAATAATAATAATAAATTGAATATAGAATTATTGACGAAAGAAGAAAGTATAATATTTTCTAATCGTATTCATTGTACAACCAATAAAAATACTGGATCTATAATAAATCAAATTATAAGCAAAATTGAAGCTTTTTGGAATGGAAGTAAAATAAACAGCTTGCCACCAACATTTCTCAAACTTTTCGAAGACAGGTACATTTTAATTGGATTAAGTTTAAGTGGAAGCGATTCTTTGGTTCTCTTAAAACCAATACCTATGTACTATATAGATGACGAAGAAAATAATTTTTCAATCAGTTACAGTAATTATCCGAAGAATAATTCAAATAGCTATGGAAATGGGGAGAAAGAGCATGACATCATAGATGATAATTTAAATGACGTAATGGAGCATATCCCCAAATGTAAATTTTTACACAAACAATTTTTTCCCATTGTTCAGAATGTCATAAGTAATATATCAGAAGAAGAAAAAATTGAAAATTACGAAAGGCTAAAAATTTTACACGATGAAAGAAAATCCATCGATAATCATTCACAAACCGAATGTTCTTCAATTGATGATCAAATTAAACAAAGCATGGTACATGGTCATTTTTTTGGTGATGGGGGAAATATTTTATGTTCATCAGAAATTTTAATGGCCAAAAAAAGAAAATTTGCAAATATGTCTAAAAGAGAATTACATTTATATTTAACAAACGAATTGTGTAAAAAAAAAGGAAACTATAGAGTTAATTAAACTAACCAAATATTTTATTTTGAAACAAATAGCTAATAGTTATAGTGACATGATGGATGTTGTAAAACTATTACCTGAAAACGAAAACCACGATATTTTAAAAATGATAGATATTTATCTGAAAACTCCCCCACAAGAACAAAAAAAAACACTGCAATATCGTATAGAGACTTTAGCTATCTGTTATGAGCGCATATCAAAAATACACCCAAGTGGATCCAGTTTTCTTAAAGATATTCCCACAGATTCTATGAATATTGTAGAATGTAATTGTTGTTTAACTTTTACTTGTATTTCATTATTACAAACATTTAGTTATGATATATCGTCCTTGATATACGTATTAAAATTGATATTGCGGGCTATTTGTCATGGTGTTAGTTTGAAAAATAAACACCTTCATTTTTTTCTAGGAGAAACTAATCAGGAAAAACTACATTTTTAAACCAAGTATTATCTGTTCTTGGCAATCATGCTGGAATTTTATCGTCACATACTATGAATCACTCTTCAACGATAGATCGATATCACGACCTTTCCAAAAGCTCAAATTTTGCAAAGTTTTGGTATATGGATGAAATTGCCAATAAACCATTTAATAGGCAATTGATTAATCAAATAACTGGTAGTTCTCGTTTATTTATTCGATCAAATTATGAATCAGGTAATAACGTTAAACTTGCATCAACCATATTAATATTTGGTAACAATAAACCTCAATTCTCAGAGCAGTGTTCAGCTTTATTATCAAGATTAAGATTCATGTCTTTTCGTTCTCGATTTGATTCTACTCTTCCCGTGAATTTTAAAATGGCTCATTTCCCCAAACTTTCATTGTATAATGATTATGATAATAAATTCCAAGTTGGAATGGCTGCCTTATTTTTACACGCTATGTGTCACTGTACAATAAATTCTCCGTTATATTTATATGACTCCTTATTTGTTGGCGAATTGAAAATAACTCAAAATATACAAAAATCCACAGATATGTATTCACCCGTGACAGATATAGTTCATTTCATAATCACTTCTTGTAATTTAGAAGAAGACCCCGAATATCTAATTACACATAAACGTATATCTTATCTGTTATTATATTTGAATATACTTAAATGTATAAATATAGCATCCGTATCTGATGCCATAATATTTTTATCAAAACACTATCATACATCTCTTATTGATGATGAATTATTAATTTGTGATGATATATACAAAGACGGCCTAGAAATTCACAAAACCGCCGTTTTTCACGGACTCAAGGAAAAAGATATAATGATAAACGACGAAAAGATTTCTGTTATAAATAAGAGGAGAATTAATAATAATGATAATACAATAGCAATATATGAAAATGATTTCAAACGAAAAAAACACGTGTAATTAAAAAATGGAGGATCAATTGGGGTTATCAACCCCACCACCTTCTTTATCACAAATCGACGAAATAGATATCATACCAACATTTCACCCATATATTCAAAATGGTGGTTATCCCTATATGAATAAAATAGATTCAAAAGATATAAATAACGTCTTTCAAAATAGAATAGCTACTTCAATTCCTACATTAAATTATGAAATTAATGATGAAATTCTTTCAAATCCAAATTCAACACCAGAAACGCAACAACAACAAGATATTATGATGGATGATAGTATAAATTTTGATAAAAGTTTTTTGTCCTCATCCCAGCCAACACCTCAAAATAATACTGATAAAATAAAATTTATTAATCCTGATACGATACAATCTTTGTTGGTATCAATTAATAGATTATTAGACACGATGGATGTTCCTCCACCCCCGGTATTCATTCCCCCCACCACTAATAATATAAAAGTTAAAAGAGAGATTGAAAAGGTTTTACCTTTTGGGTATAGTTAAATTATAACAAGGAAAAAAATATGAATAATCACACTAAAACACAAGGACAATGAAAATAATTCGAGGTTTTTTTTTATTTAAAAAGTTCATTTTTACACAGATCTTATGCACCTAAGTTTTTCAAAAGCAACGTCGTCGCTCGTAGCATAGATATGTATTTTGTACAAAGTATTTGTATCATCGTCTTGTTTATAATTAACACACTTAAATTTTTGGCCAGTCTTTCCACCCAAAGCTAATTCAGTTTTTGAAGCAATAATCATATTTCCTCGGTCTACCTCATCAAAACAAGAATCTGTTAAAACTTCTAATGATTCTACATGTGGGGTTGTACAATTACCAGCCGATATATTAAACACCAATATAGCGGTAGGATTCGCTCTTTCCATTAGATCGTCATTATCAATTATTTCCCTGGGTTGAGAATTTTCACAAATTTTAATTTGTAACTGATTATCATCGGAAATTAGTCTGGAAAGCATATATGATGTGTGTTTTTTAGTTATAAACGAGTCGTCACAATTTACTCCAGCATATTCTTTAATCTGAATGGCCGTATCTCTGTTAGACATGATATTATTTATGTAAATATGAAAATTTAGAAATTTGTTTTGAGGAGTATTTTCATAAAGCAGAAACAACTGTAAATCCTGTGGACTGGATAAATTAGGCTTATGATTTTTTCTGATCAATTTCATTCCCTTTATATAATTATCTACTGCAAAATAAACATCTCCTCGATTTTCTCTCGCATCAGTTAACTGTAAACTCATATATTTCTTATCCTCGTGTGTAATAAATTTATCCATTGTTAATTTCTATTAAAATGGGCAGGTACGGCAAGTAATAGTTGTTGTAGGAGAGTATCCTAGGTCGTGTTCTATTTTACTTTCAAACAAGGGAGTTGGCCCCTTTATATATTGCTGTTGCTATAATATATATATATATAAAATTTTCCCTTTTTATAATTAATAATAATAATAATAATAATAATAATAATAATAATAATAATAATAATAATAATAATAATAATAATGTCATGTTTTCATTGGTTAAATAAAAAATGGTGATATTGCCAAATAAAAATGATGCTTACAACAGTTTTATACTTAATAAAAACCAAGACCAGTTTTGGATAATTGGAGGATATAACGATACTCACAACGATGAAACATATTTTTATATTTTACGCCCAACTTGTTATGAAATACAAGAAAAAACTATTTCAAAGCCCTTATCAAAAAACAGAATTGAACAAATAAAGGCATCAGAACTGAAGGAGAATCCTTATTTAGATATTAACAAATATCAAAATTTTATTAAGGATTTAAATGAAAATAGTGAAAATAATTCGTGTATGAATGTAAGTTATAAAATAGACAACGGTATCGTAGTGTTGAATGAAGATATAATAAGTGAAGTCTTGAAACTTTCAACAAATGTTATGCAAAATATTCATGACCACAATAAAGCAAAAACTATAGAGTATAATATTCATGAAAATATTTATAACACCGAAGAAACCATTTATAATTTTGAGGATATTATGTGTGGAAATATTAATGTTGTATGGTTAATGGGAAAATATACAAAATTCAATAAAATGAATGACGAGGATACTATATACCTCATAAAAATTCCATCTCAGAAAGAAATTCAAGAGAAAAAAGTAGTAGATTATCTTCCTTCCAGAAATACTTTATTTCGGGTCAGAGAAACAGAAATTCTCAAATATATCAAAGAAAACGTATATAGTTTTCCAAATGTATATGAAATTGAGAACCATCAAGATCGAAATCCTACTATACGATGTGTTAGTGGTTGTATGGATCCAATTGATGTATTTTTACTTCAGTCTAATGTAATAAAATATTGGGAAAATACTATACAAAACATTAAGCTATTCGATACAATTTGGATATTTTTAATAAAAAAGGGAAAGGTTTGTTATAATGATGTTTGTTATTGTATAATTCCATCAGAACAAGAAATAATTAAAGGGAAAATAGATTTATTTGCTATACATAACCGCATTCGAATTATTATTGGAGATATTATGAATTCTTTGGCTCCTATGGAAATAAAAACTGAAAATATTTCAGTTTATAATTTTCTGATAAATAATGATAGTAATATCTTAGAATTAAGAACAAAAAATAATACCCTTCGCCCAAAGACGCTTTTAACCTCTATAAGAAAATCAATATTTACAGATTTATTTGATTTGTATGATAAAAAACACGTCCCCGAAAGAATTTGTTTAACCAATGATAATGAGATTTGCGTGTTAAATAAAGACGAAAATATATCTAATTGTGCCTTTGTATGTACAAAAATAACAAAAAAGGAATTACAAAACAAAACCATTGAAAAACCATTATCAAATGATAAATTGTTCAGAGTAAAAAGTAATATTTTAAATATATGTTTGGGTGATTCAAATGCTTTTGACCATGGAACTAATGGGTTAAGTGTGAATATGTATAATATTTCCAATGATTTAAAAACATTGGCGAAAAATAATGCTATAATTATAAAACAATTAGATGTCTATAAAGAAAATAATTATCACGAGGAAATGGAAATCAACCAAGAAAATTTTAAACAAATTTTATTACAAGATTATCAAAATAGTTTGACTTCATTTCATAATACCAATGCTCTTCAGAAGCGTAAACGGGAAAGCGAAACATTTGAAACCAACAAAAAACTACGATACACAAAGATTGGTTGACTTATATATCATTGTCTTACAATAACCAATAATCTTTTTAAAATCAATTAAATAATGAGATGACAACAAATAAAATAAAAAAAACAATCAGTAAAGTAGGACTATTTCATTCCCTTTGTTTCGAGTATGATTAGGTACGGATCCTTTTATTTTTATTTTCATTATCACTATCATCATCTTCTTTTCTGTAAAGGGTTATATATTGGTTGATCCTCCTATCATTGGGGTACAGGTTACAACTGTATAAATTCAATGTGTCATTATTGTGATTATAATTACTGCCCAAAAATTCTAGATTTTCATAACTCATCACATAATTATATATGTGTTTGTGATAATTGTACATATCATCAACGGAACAAGGAAAGTAAGACTTTCTAAACGCGCGCCCATAATCTTCAAACTTATATAATCGTAACTGTTGATCTCGAAAAAAATTTTGAGAATATGGAAAATATTTTGTAATAACATTTTCACACATATTAAGGGCTTTATCATTTAAATAATTAGAAGATTTGTGGTGATTTGAAATAATATAATCAAACTTTACATCTTTATTAAATAACGTATTTATATATGTTTCAATTGTTAAAAGTTCTGGTTTAGATATAACTACATATATTTCACTAATAATCTTTTTGTCCTTTAAAATATATTCTATCCAATTTTGTTTTTTTATTAACTTTTTAGATAATTCTACCGCGTTGTCGTCGTGGAAAGTATTATGTGAACAATAATATAAATCGAGCATTGAAAATATATATACTGGATACCTTTGGGGGTCGATGTTTGGCATATTATGGATATTTAATTGTCTCCGCTTTAAATGATTGGTTGCTACCTTAGATATACTTTTATCAAATCTTAAGTGATCTTTTTCGTTCAACATAATAACATTTGGAAGCCCATCAAGTAATACATGAAACATATTTGAAATATATGTATTAACTGCTTCTCCACAAAGAGCGCCAAATTTATCACATATTTCCAGGCACAAATTTGCGTGCATATCATAAGAAAATAATGGCACCGTGTTTGGTGTTATAAATAATTTATCTTCATATTGATTCGGTTTATCATTTTTCTGCGCATCCAAATAATTATATGAGACTCCTATACTTAAAAATTTTTTAAATTTGTCCAAGAAATCGTCTGGTGCATCTTTTATTTCCTTTTTTTTTAATAAATTCACAAATAAGTTCAAAACATTTTTTCATTGTATCCCTTCGTACAATACAAACATCGAATCCATTTTTTTTGAAATATATTCAAATATATCTTTTCTGTGGTAATTTGTATATAAATTTGTAGTTCTACATAAATCAATATTAAAATTTGGAAAAAATTCTTTTATATTTTTAAAATTACTTAACACACAAGCTTTATGAATAGTCTCAAAATATCGATCATATTTATTAAGTAATATAAAGGCCTGTAAAAATACAACATTCAATTTCTGGTTATCTTTTAAAGAATTTATATCAATTTTATTATATAAAGATATCAAGCGTCCATATGGATTATTATTTATAAAATTAGCAAATGCTTTATGATTTTCGTGGCATTCATAATAATAATCATCTTTAAGTGTCAATAATTTTTCTTTAATACAAGAAAATTGAATGGGACAGGGAATTACCATCGTTATATAGACACAATCTTCAAAATTTCTACCGCGTACTGCTGTTGTTACATGTTCTACGCCATATCCACGAAAAATTTGATCATTGCTAGTAATTTTATATTCATCCGAAACCCGATAGTAAACATCACCACTTTTCTTCTTTAATAAAAACATGGTCTTTATAACTAAATGTTTAATTCAAGAGAATTGACCGATCAATATATACACGTATAATATATATGTATCTCTTGTTTTTGTTATATATATATATAGGAAAAACGAATAATAATATTTTTTGTTTATTTAATATAAATTATTTATATTTGAATTTCATACAAAACAACGGATTCCTAATTAAAGGATTAATTAAAAATAAAAAGATAAGCAACGATTTCACACAAATAACATAATCATAACCCAATTCATAAATTTAGTATAGGAAACGTAAAACAAACCACCTATAGTTACGTTTTAATAAAAGCTTGATAATATTTAGTTTGAATGCATTCGAGGTGGAATACAGACCCACACTCAATACACTGATTATACATTAACCTGGATTTCATATCCTTTTTCATAATTGTATTAAGGGTCTCGCAAGTTTTACATCTTATAAATTTCTTTACATAGGACCTTAAAATATTTTCCATATCATTTAATGTATACTTCCCACGCAGGACCAATTCATTGTTAGAGTTTATACTTGTATTAATACAACCAAGTTCAGATGAAATATATTGTAAAACGTGTGCATTTTCTCTATTCAAATTATAACAGGTTTCAAAAAAATTTGAGTACAAAGTTTTTTTTCCCGAATAAAACAATACAGGTTTTTTTATTTTAAACTTTTTGGTTGTTTTGTTTTTTTCGTTTATGGGTAATTTGCTTAATACAAAATTTAACATATCTTCATAACTATAATCGTCATTGCAACCATTTTTTGTGTTGATATCATTTAAAACAATTTTGTCTTTATTTTTCTTTGTTTTTTTTTTATATTTTAAAAAATTATCTGCATCCTCCATAATTCAAAATGAATAAGCAAAATACGAGTAATTCTTTCTTATACCACTATCCTAATTTATTAAATAAAAAGTCAGAACACAATAAAGAAAATCCAACGTTATTATTAAAAGGTGAGGACAATATCGAGGATGATTTATCTGAAGATTTTTTTCAAACGGATTTATCGGGCTTTGTAGAAGAATCACCTTTAGCGCCCGTTCTTTTTGTAATTGACTTTGATAATACTCTAGCTGTGTATGACGATATGTATATTTTAGAGAATAATTGTACTAACAATCTACGAAGTACTTATACTCGCCCCTTTATGCTAGAATTTTTAAATTTTATTAAATCTGTTAACTCAAATAATGTGATTATTATGTGGACAGC
>NC_090741.1:26661593-26734093 GCF_036898095.1 Palaemon carinicauda | reverse complement strand
AAAAAAATAAATAAATAAATAAATAAATAAATAAATAAAATGAATGTCGAGCCCCAACATTTAAGGACATTTTTTTAGGACTATCGACACCGAATCATTGGAAGTATATAGTGTTTTCAATCGAATATATGAAGACTTTCATGAATGATTTTTTTTTTTATTCGGGTCTGGAGGAAGAGAGAATATTAACCTCCGCACACGTAAATCCTGTGTCGGAATTTGCTCTGATGTGGTACTTTCAAAACTGTGAAGGTACTATTTGAACAGCTTTGTATTATGTATGGAGTTTGTAATCCTTTGTTTTTTTTGGGTTGATGACTAATATAAATAACGAAACTTATGTTATATTTTTACGATGCGTCAGAGAAATGGCACAATTTCAAACTTTGATTCAATTACTCCTGATTTTGAAGAGGCCATATTTTTTTTTCTCTAAGTAATAACTGTCTTCATACAACCTTTATAGTTGTTTCTTGTCCATTAAGGAAAATGTTTATATAGACAAATATGCAGTTTTGTTTTTTAAAGTGCAGCGTGATACTGTCATATAGTTTTCAATGAAAATTCGAATTCTATTAGCATTGGCCTTTTTCCCAGAAGAAAAAACTTCCCCTAGTGCATTATTTTGAAGATACGTGGCTTTGTCCACCAGGTAGACGAAATGTTCTTTGTTCACCTTCGTTTGATAAAAACATTCGGTCTTGCTTTGAAGTAGGTAAGAATAATCTCCTATAGACAAATAATTCAATTGATGGTTGGCATAAACCATTTTTTCAACAAGTCGGCTCAGCTCACTATTCATTATGGAAATTCATCGACGAACTTAAAAAAAGAGCAAGCTCTCAAACAAACTGGAAAAGCAAAATTGAATGAAGATGTGAAAGAAGCACCCGGAAATATAAGGAAGGTGCAAGACATCTCAAGAAACTAGTTGAAAATTTACTTTTTATATTAGCATGGATTATCATTTACTTTATTTTATTTTTTTTTTTTTGACAGAGATGTGCAAAGATCGTTAAATAAAGCTGATTAATTTAGAATATTTGTTAATTAATATAAATCCTTTTTTACTTTATGTATGGGTAAATAATGCTATGGATTCGGACATGAAATTCGAGAAATTGCTTATTCAAATATCTTTTAATCTGATCAATTGTAAGTTCGAAATGTATACACATTCAAACAATTGTCATAGATTAATTGATTTCCGAAAAAAATAATTTTCGAACGATTGTCTATCGAACAATTCTTTTAGTGTAATTGATTTATGGAAAAAAAATTGTTTTTCGAACAATTGTCTTACGAGCAATTGTTTTTTCGAAAAATCGTCCGCTCACACTATATATATATATATATATATATATATATATATATATATATATATATATATATATATATATATATATATATATATATATATATATATATATATATATATATATATATATATATATGTATATATATATATATATATATATATATATATATATATATATATATATATATATATATATATATATATATATATATATATATATATATATATATATATATATATATATATATATATATATATATATACTATTAAAATAATATGGTTTTTTGAATATTAAACACCGCATTTAATTAAAGAATCCATTTCTGAGTGGAGATAATTTAACGATGTAAAGGGGCTTGTGTATCTCTCTCTCTCTCTCTCTCTCTCTCTCTCTCTCTCTCTCTCTCTCTCTCTCTTTATATATATATATATATATATATATATATATATATATATATATATATATATATATATATATATATATATATGTATATATATATATATATATATATATATATATATATATATATATATATATATATATATATATACTATTAAAATAATATGGTTTTTTGAATATTAAACACCGCATTTAATTAAAGAATCCATTTCTGAGTGGAGATAATTTAACGATGTAAAGGGGCTTGTGTATCTCTCTCTCTCTCTCTCTCTCTCTCTCTCTCTCTCTCTCTCTCTCTCTCTCTCTCTCTCTCTCTCTCTCTCTCTCCCTCTCTCTCTCTTTATATATATATATATATATATATATATATATATATATATATATATATATATATATATATATATATATATATATATATATATATATATATATATCTAATTTATATATGCATGTATATATATATATATATATATATATATATATATATATATATATATATATATATATATATATATATATATATATATATATATATATATATATCACTCCTTCTGAGTGTGGATACCTTAACGTGGTTGAATGGTTTGTATATCGCCTTTTCATGAAATGAGTAAGTGCAACCTTTACTAGGCTGCTTTGCTGAGAGCGATCATACAGAAGTCTCCCACCATCACCAATAGGCAGAGACCAGCGTTGATATGAAAATTGACAAACCTGTGATTCCACCAATAATTACTAATGCCTTTTTCTTGCAATAGACCAGCAACGGATGTATTTGCTGTAATATTTGGTCACATAAGACAAGCAAAATTAAAAGGCATCATCGGCCCGAGTGAAATATCTACTAAATTAATTAAAGATTTTAGGTTAATTTTCAAGAAAAAAGAGAGTTTTTGTTATCTTATTGTATTATAAAGATCGTGGATGGTGATCGTGATCAGTGACAAAATGTAATCCCTTCTAAGTTTGCCCATTTCTGATATATTCTGAAATTTACATCAGAATTTATTTATAACATTATGAGTTAGGTTAGTGACAAACAAAGAAAAAAAAAAAAAAAACGGACACGTTAAGGAAAACCTTATGATAAACACCAGTTTTCAGTGTTATTGTTCAATTCTAAATACTGTCGCCTTGTGTGTTAATCAAAAGTATGTTTGAAGTTAATATTAATGTGCATTTATTTTGCAACTTGGTCTCCTTTGCAAATTTTTTTACCAAATGAGGTAATAAAGTCTGTGCTGAGAGAGAGAGAGAGAGAGAGAGAGAGGAGAGAGAGAGAGAGAGAGAGAGAGAGAGAGAGAGAGAGAGAGAGAGAGAGAGAGAGAGAGAGATTGTGTTACAAGAAGTTGTATGTCTCAGAGACATTCTGTACAACCGTGGAGACTCTCTTTGCTCTTGAGTAGGGCGATATCGTTTGAAAGTTTATAGATTTTTTCATTTTTATCTTGCCTAATTTTTTCTTGAACTCGTTTACTGTGTCACTGCTCACTACATACGCTGGAAGTCTATTCAATGTATTTACTATTATACATGTAATGAAATTACAACACTGAGTGATGTATCTTTTCAATTCCAGTGTGTATCCGTTACCTCTTGACAAATTTGTAGTAAGAGTGAATATATAGCTGTAATCTACATTTGTTATTCCTTTAAAAATTTTGAAAGCGTCTATCAAATGTTCCCTTAGTCGACGATTCTGTAGATCAAATAAGATGAAAGGTTCCATCATCCATCTATATCCAAATTGCTTTTGTGTTGGAACTAGTTTGGTAGCCTTTGCTTGTACTACTTCTAGTCTATCTATATCATTATGAATACCTGGAGCCCAGAATGCCCTCCATATTCTAGATGGAGTGTTACGAGTGATGTGTACAGCTGCAGTACAGTGTCGTTGTTTTATTATTTGATTTTTCTTTTCATATTACCTAATGGATGGTTTTTGCGCTTTCCTTTTAGCTATTATGCTCAGTTTGGTGAACTTAAAATCTTTGCTAACAAATAATGCCGAGATCACTCTCTTAGTCCACATTTTCTATTTCATTACTGAGCAATTAGAAATCTGTTTGTGGATTACCATATCCTATATCTATAACTTTGCATTTCCCACTATTGAAAGGCATTTGCCATTTTTCGAATAATTCACCTAACTTAATTAGACCCTCTCCTAGGGCTTAAACGTCCTACGAGTTTGCAGCATTTATGCCCGGAATAGTATCATTTGCAAATTTGACTATTTTATTAGTTAGCCAAATTTACCGATGATACTAAATGGGGCATAAATGCTTTAAACTAATTAAGTTAGGCGAAAGGTCCGGAAAATGGCAAATGCCTTTCAACTGAGGGAAGAGCAAAGGTATGCACATAGGTTATAGTAACCCATAAACAGATGACTCATTTCTTGGTAATGAATTAGAGAGAGAGAGAGAGAGAGAGAGAGAGAGAGAGAGAGAGAGAGAGAGAGAGAGAGAGAGAGAGAGAGAGAGAGAGAGAGAGAGAGCCTTGGTACGCAAAATTGAAGACCGGTGTGAAGCCCTACCTTAGTTTCTTCCATGGCACCTCTTTAATTAAAGGAACCTGGTCTCTTGCTCTCTGCTCCCTTTACTTCAGCCATCTCCAGAGGCCCTTCATCCTCGCACTATTTGATTAATGAAAAAAGGAATGTAGACGATTAAGAAAAATCTCATTGCAAGACACCACCACAATCTTTAGCATCACCTGATTCATCCTTCTTTTGCAGATCAGTTTTCGTGTGTTTGGAAGCTGTGGAGAGAGAGAGAGAGAGAGAGAGAGAGAGAGAGAGAGAGAGAGAGAGAGAGAGAGAGAGAGAGAGAGAGATTTATCAAGCATTCTGTCTCCTTTCAAATTAATTCTAATTCGTTATTATTTTATCAACGTGACAAGCGTAGGGAGATAGATAAAACTGACAGTTTAAAAACACTTGATGAAATTTTAATTAACAAAAAAATACTGAAATAAAATATATGATTTTTTTTCAGCCCTTCTGTAAAAATATTTCCACTGGTGCGACCAAGTGGAACAAAAGTCTCGGGAACTTTTGAGGAAATATTACGGAAAGGTCAAGCCTACAGCGAATGTTATTATTATTTTCAGCCGATTGGCATTAGTCTTTCTCCATAGTTCATATTAAATAACAGACCTATTTTAACGTTGTTACTGATTATTTTTTTTTTTTCATCACTCTATCTCACTGGGCTATTTTCCCCTGTTGGAGACCTTGGCCTTGTAGCAACCTTCTTTTCCAACAAGGGTAGTAGCTTAACTACTACTACTACTACCACTACCTACTACTACTACTACTACTACTCTTTGAAATAATAATAATAATAATAATAATAATAATAATAATATTAATAATAATAATAATAATAATAATAATAATCAGGTTATAGGTTGCCCATGGCACCAGCCACCTGTTGAGATTCTATCAATAGAGTTATGGGTTCCTTTGACTGGCCAGATAGTACTGCATTCGATCATTCTCTCTGGTTACGGTTCACATTCTATTTGCCTGCACATACACTAGATAGTGTGGCCTATTCCCTACAGATTTTCCTCTCTCCTCACACACATGACAACACTGAGATTACCAAACATTTTTCCTTCATACAGGTGGTTAACTATTACACTGTAATTGTTCAGTGGCCACTTTTTTATTGGTAAGGGTAGAAGAGACTCTTTAGCTATAGCAATCAGCATTTCTAGGAGAAGGACACTCCATTGTTCTCTGAGGTGCGGACGTGTTTTTTTCCGTTCAACACTCGCCCTGAGTGTTCTAGCTTTTGATTCTCGCTTACAATATCATTGAAAAGGTATTAGTTAATCTTATGGAGAAACCAAGTGAGAGGAAACAGAACATCATGTCTATTCCTTTGCCTGCCCTTAAAACGGTCTGCCTCACATGTGAAACCACGGAGGGAAACAGGAAAAAATTGATAGGTTTTGAGTGCAAAAGATTCCGTCATAAGAAATGTGTGATTTAGCGACAGGTATCACTAATAATGACCTAAGGAACCTAGATTGGGTATGCCTACACTTTGTAGTTGAAGCCAGACAAGCCAAGTTACATACATCAAAATTGAAGGAAAAAATGAGTGTAAGAGAAGAGGTCCTGAGCAAAAAAGACGCGAGAATCGCTGAACTAAAAAGCAAAGTTGCGGATTTTAGCACACACGCAGCAAATTCCTCCCAGAGTACTGACCTCACCGAGAATAATGATAATCTTACTATGAATATGGAATAAATTGAGGCAACACTTCAATCATTGATGGACCCAAAGCTGGTGAAAATGACATATGCTGACAAAGTTAAGGAAACAAATATGTTGGTATTCAAATCAACAAATACGAAAACTAAAATTACTGATAGAAAACACGAGGTAGAACAGACACTTAAAGACATTCCTATTCTTATACGAGGTCAGCATCGAATGGAAATTTTGTTGTAAACTTTGTAAATTTAATGACCAGAGAAGTGGCTGTAAACAAAATTCAGACATTGGTTTCCGACACTGAAACGAGGAAAATCGGAAAATTAAAACCAAAAATAATGATATGCAATGTGTACAATAATGAAAATAATTCAAAGAAATCGTGGCCTCGACCAAATCGAAAATATAGAAGAGAAGATAAGTACAGTCCTGAAGAAAAATGCTTCAGGTGGGACTACCCACTATGTGCTAAAATCTGATCCTAAAGTTCGGAGGGCTATTCCTAATAATGAGGACAAAGTTTTTGTTATGATGGGGTACCTCTAACATACGTAATAGGTACCACCTGATCACATGCTACCACTGTCAGAGGTATGGACTTCATGAAAAATATTGAAAGAGTAAGAACAATGATAAAGTCTGCGTGAAATGTTCAGGAAAACATTTCACCAAGGAGTGTAATTCACAAATGTCAAAGTGTATTAACTTCACAAAGTAAAAAAAAAAAGTGACAACATGGTAAAGTCTAAAGATTGCAAAGCTTATGACTTTGAATTCAAAAGACTTGCAGAAAATACTGACAATGGATACTAAGGACGTCATATGCTGTGGCTATGTAAATATAAAATTTGTAGTTAATAAGACTATTCAAATTTGAGAATTGATAAATGAGAAATATGTGACCATACCAGCATTATCTGAAACAGGGTTAAATAACTTTGACGAGGCTAAAATTACTGAAATAAAATGCTCCTCACACACGTTCTTTCACATACCGAGAGACGGTAGGTCTCTCTGGTGGGGTGTTGGACTGTTTATTCATGAAAGTTACTTAAATCTCAAAAAGTTAGAAACAACAAGTGTAACAAGATTTGAATATACTGAAATAAGCTTTACGCGAGAAAATTCTGAAAAAATATCCTTTGTAACGGTCTGCAAACATCCGAGAACAAACACCAGTATCTTTCAAGAATTCAGTTCATTCATTGAGATGATTATCATGGATAAAAATTAATTAATTATTTGTGGAGACTTAGCATTTAAAGAGTTATTATAATCATATCAATTAATGAATAATATTAACTGTACATACGTTGGTCCGAGTTTTGAGTGCTGCAATGAATAACATTTTATCTGATATAAATGTCCCCAAACTTTTTACGTTTAGTCTACCTCCACAGAAACATGCAATAGTAAAGAAAATAAACTTTAGGTATAAATAAAATTTTTCTCCTACCATACTTACTGAAGAAAATAAATGATGCTATCAACATTCCCTGCGATTATAATAACCAATGTTTCTTGGGAGCTTTGTGCATTACGACCACTTATAATAGAGTAAGTAAAAGTGAATATGATACCATGTGATCAATGGTGGAAAAGACTATTACTGCAAAATACAAATTTCTTTGGTTTGATGAAGACATATTGGCGAAAAAGAAAAAAAAAAGAAAAAAAAAAGAAGTAAAGAAAGAAGTTGGAATCTGTTGAAAGCTGAAAGTACCTGAGTATAATACAAGACTGCTATGAGTCAATACAACTACTTACTAGGAACGAAAAAAGTAAATACTATAAGAGAAAGATCAACGAGGCAGCAACATGCATAAATAAGTTATACCATCCCTTAACTGGTATGATGGGAAATGTTGAGCTCTACGATTCAGGGCCATCCTTACTGAGCTAGTCTGCTTTAGGCAATCAGACAAATATCTCCAACCATCATCCATCCAAATTCCCAGCGTGGTGATGAAATCTGTGCAAACTCACGACACACATACATACATACATACATACATACATACATACACACACACACACACACACACATATATATATATATATATATATATATATATATATATATATATATATATATATATATATATATATATATATATATACATATATATATATATATATATATATATATATATATATATATATATATATATATATATATATATATGTATATATATAGATAGATAGATAGATACATAGATAGATATATACATATATATATATATATATATATATATATATATATATATATATATATATGCATATAAACATATATATATATATATATATATATATATATATATATATATATATATATATATATATATATATATATATCTGTGTGTGAGTGTATTTTCGTGTACTTCAATATATATGTATACATAATATATATATATATATATATATATATATATATATATATATATATATATATATATATATATATATATATATATATATATATATATATATATATATATATATATATATATATATTTATATATATATATATATATGTATATATATATATATATATATATATATATATATATATATATATATATATATATATATATATAATAGGATTATGACTCCCTAGGTTATTATAAAGTATATATATATATATATATATATATATATATATATATATATATATATATATATATATATATATATATATACTTGGCATTCAATTAATGATAAATTTTGCACATTTTTACGTGTTTTTCATATTCAAATAAGCTCTTGTCTTTGTGTGATTCCGCCTGGGGCTCTGATCCCGTAGTCGTTAAGAGAATCCAGACATTAATATATCAAAAATATATATGGCTTATTTGAATATGAAAAACACGTAAAAATTTGCAAAATTTTTCATTAATTGAATGCCAAGTAACAAACTACCAATTAGCTACGATGGTGAAGATGGGTTGATTTCAATTCTAAGTACCTTTTACCTGAATTCGACAGGTATAAGTACAGTAGAATTGTCATTGATTTTTATCTTTCTTCATGGCCAAGTGGGTTAGTCACTGTCTATATAAGCTTGCCGACCAGGGTTCGATTCCCGGCCGGAGCCAAGCTCTTGTCTTTGTGTGATTTCGCCTGGGGCTCTGATCCCGAGGTCGTTAAGAGAATCCAGACATTAATATATCAAAAATATATATGGCTTATTTGAATATGAAAAACACGTAAAAATGTGCAAAATTTATCATTAATTGAATGCCAAGTAACAAACTACCAATTAGCTACGATGGTGAAGATGGGTTGATTTCAATTCTTAGTACAAAATACCTGAATTCGACAGGTATAAGTACAGTAGAATTGTCATTGACTTTTATCTTTCTTCATGGCCAAGTGGGTTAGTCACTGTCCATATAAGCTTGCCGACCAGGGTTCGATTCCCGGCCGGAGCCAAGCTCTTGTCTTTGTGTGATTTCGCCTGGGGCTCTGACCCTGAGGTCGTTAAGAGAATCCAGACATTAATATATCAAAAATATATATGGCTTATTTGAATATGAAAAACACGTAAAAATGTGCAAAATTTATCATTAATTGAATGCCAAGTAACAAACTACCAATTAGCTACGATGGTGAAGATGGGTTGATTCCATTTCTAAGTACAAAATACTTGAATTCGACAGGTATAAGTACAGTAGAATTGTCATTGACTTTTATCTTTCTTCGTGGCCAAGTGGGTTAGTCACTGTCCATATAAGCTTGCCGACCAGGGTTCGATTTCCGGCCGGAGCCAAGCTCTTGTCTTTGTGTGATTTCGCCTGGGGCTCTGATCCCGAGGTCGTTAAGAGAATCCAGACATTAATATATCAAAAATATATATGGCTTATTTGAATATGAAAAACACGTAAAATTTTGCAAAATTTATCATTAATTGAATGCCAAGTAACAAAATACCAATTAGCTATGATGGTGAAGATGGGTTGATTCCAATTCTAAGTACAAAATACCTGAATTCCACAGGTATAAGTACAGTAGAATTGTCATTGACTTTTATCTTTCTTCGTGGACAAGTGGGTTAGTCACTGTCTATATAAGCTTGCCGACAAGGGTTCGATTCCCGGCCGGTGCCAAGCTCTTGTCTTTTGTGATTTCGCCTGGGGCTCTGATCCCGAGGTCGTTAAGAGAATCCAGACATTAATATATCAAAAATATATATGGCTTATTTGAATATAAAAAACACGTAAAAATGTGCAAAATTTATCATTAATTGAATGCCAAAAAACAAACTACCAATTACCTACGATGGTGAAGATGGGTTGATTTCATTTCTAAGTACAAAATACCTGAATTCGACAGATATAAGTACAGTAGAATTGTCATTGACTTTTATCTTTCTTCGTGGCCAAGTGGGTTAGTCACTGTCTATATAAGCTTGCCGACCAGGGTTCTATTCCCGGCCGGAGCCAAGCTGTTGTCTTTGTGTGATTTCGCCTGGGGCTCTGATCCCGAGGTCGTTAAGAGAATACAGACATTAATATATCAAACATATATATGGCTTATTTGAATATGAAAAACACGTAAAAATGTGCAAAATTTATCATTAATTGAATGCCAAGTAACAAACTACCAATTAGCTACGATGGTGAAGATGGGTTGATTTCAATTCTAAGTACAAAATACCTGAATTCGACAGGTATAAGTACAGTGGAATTGTCTTTGACTTTTATCTTTCTTCGTGGCCAAGTGGGTTAGTCACTGTCTATATAAGCTTGCCGACCAGGGTTCGATTCCCCGCCGGAGCCAAGCTCTTGTTTTTGTGTGATTTCGCCTGGGGCTCTGATCCCGAGGTCGTTAAGAGAATTCAGACATTGATATATCAAAAATATATATGGCTTATTTGAATATGAAAAACACGTAAAAATGTGCAAAATTTATCATTAATTGAATGCCAAGTAACAAACTACCAATTAGCTACGATGGTGAAGATGGGTTAATTTTAATTCTAAGTACAAAATACCTGAATTCGACAGGTATAAGTACAGTAGAATTGTCATTGACTTTTATCTTTCTTCGTGGCCAAGTGGGTTAGTCACTGTCTATATAAGCTTGCCGACCAGGGTTCGATTCCCGGCCGGAGCCAAGCTCTTGTCTTTGTGTGATTTCGCCTGGGGCTCTGATCCCGAGGTCGTTAAGAGAATCCAGACATTAATATATCAAAAATATATATGGCTTATTTGAATATGAAAAACACGTAAAAATGTGCAAAATTTATCATTAATTGAATGCCAAGTAACAAACTACCAATTAGCTACGATGGTGAAGATGGGTCGATTTCATTTCTAAGTACAAAATACCTAAATTCGACAGGTATAAGTACAGTAGAATTGTCATTGACTTTTATCTTTCTTCGTAGCCAAGTGGGTTAGTCACTGTCTATATAAGCTTGCCGACCAGGGTTCGATTCCCAGCCGGAGCCAAGCTGTTGTCTTTGTGTGATTTCGCCTGGGGCTCTGATCCCGAGGTCGTTAAGAGAATACAGACATTAATATATCAAAAATATATATGGCTTATTTGAATATGAAAAACACGTAAAAATGTGCAAAATTTATCATTAATTGAATGCCACGTAACAAACTACCAATTAGCTACGATGGTGAAGATGGGTTGATTTCAATTCTAAGTACAAAATACCTGAATTCGACAGGTATAAGTACAGTGGAATTGTCATTGACTTTTATCTTTCTTCGTGGCCAAGTGGGTTAGTCACTGTCTATATAAGCTTGCCGACCAGGGTTCGATTCCCCGCCGGAGCCAAGCTCTTGTTTTTGTGTGATTTCGCCTGGGGCTCTGATCCCGAGGTCGTTAAGAGAATTCAGACATTGATATATCAAAAATATATATGGCTTATTTGAATATGAAAAACACGTAAAAATGTACAAAATTTATCATTAATTGAATGCCAAGTAACAAACTACCAATTAGCTACGATGGTGAAGATGGGTTGATTTCAATTCTAAGTACAAAATACCTGAATTCGACAGGTATGAGTACAGTAAAATTGTCATTGACTTTTATCTTTCTTCGTGGCCAAGTGGGTTAGTTACTGTCTATATAAGGTTGCCGACCAGGGTTCGATTCCCGGCCGGAGGCAAGCTCTAGTCTTTGTGTGATTTCGCCTGGGGCTCTGATCCCGAGGTCGTTAAGAGAATCTAGACATTAATATATCAAAAATATATATGGCTTATTTTAATATGAAAAACACGTAAAAATGTGCAAAATTTATCATTAATTGAATGCCAAGTAACAAACTACCAATTAGCTACGATGGTGAAGATGGGTTGATTTAATTTCTAAGTACAAAATACCTGAATTCGGCAGGTATAAGTACAGTAGAATTGTCATTGACTTTTATCTTTCTTCGTGGCCAAGTAGGTTTGTCACTGTCTATATAAGCTTGCCGACCAGGGTTCGATTCCCGGCCGGAGCCAAGCTCTTGTCTTTGTGTGATTTCGCCTGGGGCTCTGATCCCGAGGTCGTTAAGAGAATCCAGACATCAATATATCAAAAATATTTATGGCTTATTTGAATATGAAAAACACGTAAAAATGTGCAAAATTTATCATTAATTGAATGCCAAGTAACAAACTACTAATTAGCTACGATGGTGAAGATGGGTTGATTTCAATTCTAAGTACAAAATACCTGAATTCGACAGGTATAATTACAGTAGAATTGTCATTGACTTCTATCTTTCTTCGTGGCCAAGTGGGTTAGTCACTGTCTATATAAGCTTGCCGACCAGGGTTCGATTCCCGGCCGGAGCCAAGCTCTTGTCTTTGTGTGATTTCGCCTGGGGCTCTGATCCCGAGGTCGCTAAGAGAATCCAACCATTGATATATCAAAAATGTATATGGCTTATTTGAATATGAAAACACGTAAAAATGTGCAAAATGTATCATTAATTGACTGCCAAGTAACAAACTACCAATTAGCTACGATGGTGAAGATGGGTTGATTTCAATTCTAAGTACAAAATACCTGAATTCGACAAGTATAAGTACTGTAGAATTGTCATTGACTTTTATCTTTCTTCGTGGCCAAGTGGGTTAGTCACTGTCTATATAAGCTTGCCGACCAGGTTTCGATTCCCGGCCGGAGCCAAGCTCTTGTCTTTGTGTGATTTCGCCATGGGCTCTGATCCCGAGGTCGTTAAGAGAATTCAGACATTAATATATCAAAAATATATATGGCTTATTTGAATATGAAAAACACGTAAAATTGTGCAAAATTTATCATTGATTTAATGCCAAGTAACAAACTACCAATTACCTACGATGGTGAAGATGGGTTGATTTCATTTCTAAGTACAAAATACCTGAATTCGACAGGTATAAGTACAGTAGAATTGTCATTGACTTTTATCTTTATTCGTGGCCAAGTGGGTTAGTCACTGTCTATATAAGCTTGCCTACCAGGGTTCGATTCCCGGCCGGAGCCAAGCTCTTGTCTTTGTGTGATTTCGCCTGGGGCTCTGATCCCGAGGTTGTTAAGAGAATCCAGACATTAATATATCAAAAATATATATAGCTTATTTGAATATGAAAAACACGTAAAAATGTGCAAAATTTATCATTAATTGAATGCCAAGTAACAAACTACCAATTAGCTACGATGGTGAAGATGAGTTGATTTCAATTCTAAGTACAAAATACCTGAATTCGACAGGTATAAGTACAGTAGAATTGTCATTGACTTTTATCTTTCTTCGTGGACAAGTGGGTTAGTCACTGTCTATATAAGCTTGCCGACAAGGGTTCGATTCCCGGCCGGTGCCAAGCTCTTGTCTTTGTGTGATTTCGCCTGGGGCTCTGATCCCGAGGTCGTTAAGAGAATCCAGACATTAATATATCAAAAATATATATGGCTTATTTGAATATGAAAAACACGTAAAAATGTGCAAAATTTATCATTAATTGAATGCCAAGTAACAAACTACCAATTACCTACGATGGTGAAGATGGGTTGATTTCATTTCTAAGTACAAAATACCTGAATTCGACAGATATAAGTACAGTAGAATTGTCATTGACTTTTATCTTTCTTCGTGGCCAAGTGGGTTAGTCACTGTCTATATAAGCTTGCCGACCAGGGTTCTATTCCCGGCCGGAGCCAAGCTGTTGTCTTTGTGTGATTTCGCCTGGGGCTCTGATCCCGAGGTCGTTAAGAGAATACAGACATTAATATATCAAAAATATATATGGCTTATTTGAATATGAAAAACACGTAAAAATGTGCAAAATTTATCATTAATTGAATGCCAAGTAACAAACTACCAATTAGCTACGATGGTGAAGATGGGTTGATTTCAATTCTAAGTACAAAATACCTGAATTCGACAGGTATAAGTACAGTGGAATTGTCATTGACTTTTATCTTTCTTCGTGGCCAAGTGGGTTAGTCACTGTCTATATAAGCTTGCCGACCAGGGTTCGATTCCCCGCCGGAGCCAAGCTCTTGTTTTTGTGTGATTTCGCCTGGGGCTCTGATCCCGAGGTCGTTAAGAGAATTCAGACATTGATATATCAAAAATATATATGGCTTATTTGAATATGAAAAACACGTAAAAATGTGCAAAATTTATCATTAATTGAATGCCAAGTAACAAACTACCAATTAGCTACGATGGTGAAGATGGGTTAATTTCAATTCTAAGTACAAAATACCTGAATTCGACAGGTATAAGTACAGTAGAATTGTCATTGACTTTTATCTTTCTTCGTGGCCAAGTGGGTTAGTCACTGTCTATATAAGCTTGCCGACCAGGGTTCGATTCCCGGCCGGAGCCAAGCTCTTGTCTTTGTGTGATTTCGCCTGGGGCTCTGATCCCGAGGTCGTTAAGAGAATCCAGACATTAATATATCAAAAATATATATGGCTTATTTGAATATGAAAAACACGTAAAAATGTGCAAAATTTATCATTAATTGAATGCCAAGTAACAAACTACCAATTAGCTACGATGGTGAAGATGGGTCGATTTCATTTCTAAGTACAAAATACCTAAATTCGACAGGTATAAGTACAGTAGAATTGTCATTGACTTTTATCTTTCTTCGTGGCCAAGTGGGTTAGTCACTGTCTATATAAGCTTGCCGAACAGGGTTCGATTCCCAGCCGGAGCCAAGCTGTTGTCTTTGTGTGATTTCGCCTGGGGCTCTGATCCCGAGGTCGTTAAGAGAATACAGACATTAATATATCAAAAATATATATGGCTTATTTGAATATGAAAAACACGTAAAAATGTGCAAAATTTATCATTAATTGAATGCCAAGTAACAAACTACCAATTAGCTACGATGGTGAAGATGGGTTGATTTCAATTCTAAGTACAAAATACCTGAATTCGACAGGTATAAGTACAGTGGAATTGTCATTGACTTTTATCTTTCTTCGTGGCCAAGTGGGTTAGTCACTGTCTATATAAGCTTGCCGACCAGGGTTCGATTCCCCGCCGGAGCCAAGCTCTTGTTTTTGTGTGATTTCGCCTGGGGCTCTGATCCCGAGGTCGTTAAGAGAATTCAGACATTGATATATCAAAAATATATATGGCTTATTTGAATATGAAAAACACGTAAAAATGTACAAAATTTATCATTAATTGAATGCCAAGTAACAAACTACCAATTAGCTACGATGGTGAAGATGGGTTGATTTCAATTCTAAGTACAAAATACCTGAATTCGACAGGTATGAGTACAGTAAAATTGTCATTGACTTTTATCTTTCTTCGTGGCCAAGTGGGTTAGTTACTGTCTATATAAGGTTGCCGACCAGGGTTCGATTCCCGGCCGGAGGCAAGCTCTAGTCTTTGTGTGATTTCGCCTGGGGCTCTGATCCCGAGGTCGTTAAGAGAATCTAGACATTAATATATCAAAAATATATATGGCTTATTTTAATATGAAAAACACGTAAAAATGTGCAAAATTTATCATTAATTGAATGCCAAGTAACAAACTACCAATTAGCTACGATGGTGAAGATGGGTTGATTTAATTTCTAAGTACAAAATACCTGAATTCGGCAGGTATAAGTACAGTAGAATTGTCATTGACTTTTATCTTTCTTCGTGGCCAAGTGGGTTTGTCACTGTCTATATAAGCTTGCCGACCAGGGTTCGATTCCCGGCCGGAGCCAAGCTCTTGTCTTTGTGTGATTTCGCCTGGGGCTCTGATCCCGAGGTCGTTAAGAGAATCCAGACATCAATATATCAAAAATATTTATGGCTTATTTGAATATGAAAAACACGTAAAAATGTGCAAAATTTATCATTAATTGAATGCCAAGTAACAAACTACTAATTAGCTACGATGGTGAAGATGGGTTGATTTCAATTCTAAGTACAAAATACCTGAATTCGACAGGTATAATTACAGTAGAATTGTCATTGACTTCTATCTTTCTTCGTGGCCAAGTGGGTTAGTCACTGTCTATATAAGCTTGCCGACCAGGGTTCGATTCCCGGCCGGAGCCAAGCTCTTGTCTTTGTGTGATTTCGCCTGGGGCTCTGATCCCGAGGTCGCTAAGAGAATCCAACCATTGATATATCAAAAATGTATATGGCTTATTTGAATATGAAAACACGTAAAAATGTGCAAAATGTATCATTAATTGACTGCCAAGTAACAAACTACCAATTAGCTACGATGGTGAAGATGGGTTGATTTCAATTCTAAGTACAAAATACCTGAATTCGACAAGTATAAGTACTGTAGAATTGTCATTGACTTTTATCTTTCTTCGTGGCCAAGTGGGTTAGTCACTGTCTATATAAGCTTGCCGACCAGGTTTCGATTCCCGGCCGGAGCCAAGCTCTTGTCTTTGTGTGATTTCGCCATGGGCTCTGATCCCGAGGTCGTTAAGAGAATTCAGACATTAATATATCAAAAATATATATGGCTTATTTGAATATGAAAAACACGTAAAATTGTGCAAAATTTATCATTGATTTAATGCCAAGTAACAAACTACCAATTACCTACGATGGTGAAGATGGGTTGATTTCATTTCTAAGTACAAAATACCTGAATTCGACAGGTATAAGTACAGTAGAATTGTCATTGACTTTTATCTTTATTCGTGGCCAAGTGGGTTAGTCACTGTCTATATAAGCTTGCCTACCAGGGTTCGATTCCCGGCCGGAGCCAAGCTCTTGTCTTTGTGTGATTTCGCCTGGGGCTCTGATCCCGAGGTTGTTAAGAGAATCCAGACATTAATATATCAAAAATATATATAGCTTATTTGAATATGAAAAACACGTAAAAATGTGCAAAATTTATCATTAATTGAATGCCAAGTAACAAACTACCAATTAGCTACGATGGTGAAGATGAGTTGATTTCAATTCTAAGTACAAAATACCTGAATTCGACAGGTATAAGTACAGTAGAATTGTCATTGACTTTTATCTTTCTTCGTGGACAAGTGGGTTAGTCACTGTCTATATAAGCTTGCCGACAAGGGTTCGATTCCCGGCCGGTGCCAAGCTCTTGTCTTTGTGTGATTTCGCCTGGGGCTCTGATCCCGAGGTCGTTAAGAGAATCCAGACATTAATATATCAAAAATATATATGGCTTATTTGAATATGAAAAACACGTAAAAATGTGCAAAATTTATCATTAATTGAATGCCAAGTAACAAACTACCAATTACCTACGATGGTGAAGATGGGTTGATTTCATTTCTAAGTACAAAATACCTGAATTCGACAGATATAAGTACAGTAGAATTGTCATTGACTTTTATCTTTCTTCGTGGCCAAGTGGGTTAGTCACTGTCTATATAAGCTTGCCGACCAGGGTTCTATTCCCGGCCGGAGCCAAGCTGTTGTCTTTGTGTGATTTCGCCTGGGGCTCTGATCCCGAGGTCGTTAAGAGAATACAGACATTAATATATCAAAAATATATATGGCTTATTTGAATATGAAAAACACGTAAAAATGTGCAAAATTTATCATTAATTGAATGCCAAGTAACAAACTACCAATTAGCTACGATGGTGAAGATGGGTTGATTTCAATTCTAAGTACAAAATACCTGAATTCGACAGGTATAAGTACAGTGGAATTGTCATTGACTTTTATCTTTCTTCGTGGCCAAGTGGGTTAGTCACTGTCTATATAAGCTTGCCGACCAGGGTTCGATTCCCCGCCGGAGCCAAGCTCTTGTTTTTGTGTGATTTCGCCTGGGGCTCTGATCCCGAGGTCGTTAAGAGAATTCAGACATTGATATATCAAAAATATATATGGCTTATTTGAATATGAAAAACACGTAAAAATGTGCAAAATTTATCATTAATTGAATGCCAAGTAACAAACTACCAATTAGCTACGATGGTGAAGATGGGTTAATTTCAATTCTAAGTACAAAATACCTGAATTCGACAGGTATAAGTACAGTAGAATTGTCATTGACTTTTATCTTTCTTCGTGGCCAAGTGGGTTAGTCACTGTCTATATAAGCTTGCCGACCAGGGTTCGATTCCCGGCCGGAGCCAAGCTCTTGTCTTTGTGTGATTTCGCCTGGGGCTCTGATCCCGAGGTCGTTAAGAGAATCCAGACATTAATATATCAAAAATATATATGGCTTATTTGAATATGAAAAACACGTAAAAATGTGCAAAATTTATCATTAATTGAATGCCAAGTAACAAACTACCAATTAGCTACGATGGTGAAGATGGGTCGATTTCATTTCTAAGTACAAAATACCTAAATTCGACAGGTATAAGTACAGTAGAATTGTCATTGACTTTTATCTTTCTTCGTGGCCAAGTGGGTTAGTCACTGTCTATATAAGCTTGCCGAACAGGGTTCGATTCCCAGCCGGAGCCAAGCTGTTGTCTTTGTGTGATTTCGCCTGGGGCTCTGATCCCGAGGTCGTTAAGAGAATACAGACATTAATATATCAAAAATATATATGGCTTATTTGAATATGAAAAACACGTAAAAATGTGCAAAATTTATCATTAATTGAATGCCAAGTAACAAACTACCAATTAGCTACGATGGTGAAGATGGGTTGATTTCAATTCTAAGTACAAAATACCTGAATTCGACAGGTATAAGTACAGTAGAATTGTCATTGACTTTTATCTTTCTTCGTGGCCAAGTGGGTTTGTCACTGTCTATATAAGCTTGCCGACCAGGGTTCGATTCCCGGCCGGAGCCAAGCTCTTGTCTTTGTGTGATTTCGCCTGGGGCTCTGATCCCGAGGTCGTTAAGAGAATCCAGACATCAATATATCAAAAATATTTATGGCTTATTTGAATATGAAAAACACGTAAAAATGTGCAAAATTTATCATTAATTGAATGCCAAGTAACAAACTACTAATTAGCTACGATGGTGAAGATGGGTTGATTTCAATTCTAAGTACAAAATACCTGAATTCGACAGGTATAATTACAGTAGAATTGTCATTGACTTCTATCTTTCTTCGTGGCCAAGTGGGTTAGTCACTGTCTATATAAGCTTGCCGACCAGGGTTCGATTCCCGGCCGGAGCCAAGCTCTTGTCTTTGTGTGATTTCGCCTGGGGCTCTGATCCCGAGGTCGCTAAGAGAATCCAACCATTGATATATCAAAAATGTATATGGCTTATTTGAATATGAAAACACGTAAAAATGTGCAAAATGTATCATTAATTGACTGCCAAGTAACAAACTACCAATTAGCTACGATGGTGAAGATGGGTTGATTTCAATTCTAAGTACAAAATACCTGAATTCGACAAGTATAAGTACTGTAGAATTGTCATTGACTTTTATCTTTCTTCGTGGCCAAGTGGGTTAGTCACTGTCTATATAAGCTTGCCGACCAGGTTTCGATTCCCGGCCGGAGCCAAGCTCTTGTCTTTGTGTGATTTCGCCATGGGCTCTGATCCCGAGGTCGTTAAGAGAATTCAGACATTAATATATCAAAAATATATATGGCTTATTTGAATATGAAAAACACGTAAAATTGTGCAAAATTTATCATTGATTTAATGCCAAGTAACAAACTACCAATTACCTACGATGGTGAAGATGGGTTGATTTCATTTCTAAGTACAAAATACCTGAATTCGACAGGTATAAGTACAGTAGAATTGTCATTGACTTTTATCTTTATTCGTGGCCAAGTGGGTTAGTCACTGTCTATATAAGCTTGCCTACCAGGGTTCGATTCCCGGCCGGAGCCAAGCTCTTGTCTTTGTGTGATTTCGCCTGGGGCTCTGATCCCGAGGTTGTTAAGAGAATCCAGACATTAATATATCAAAAATATATATAGCTTATTTGAATATGAAAAACACGTAAAAATGTGCAAAATTTATCATTAATTGAATGCCAAGTAACAAACTACCAATTAGCTACGATGGTGAAGATGAGTTGATTTCAATTCTAAGTACAAAATACCTGAATTCGACAGGTATAAGTACAGTAGAATTGTCATTGACTTTTATCTTTCTTCGTGGACAAGTGGGTTAGTCACTGTCTATATAAGCTTGCCGACAAGGGTTCGATTCCCGGCCGGTGCCAAGCTCTTGTCTTTGTGTGATTTCGCCTGGGGCTCTGATCCCGAGGTCGTTAAGAGAATCCAGACATTAATATATCAAAAATATATATGGCTTATTTGAATATGAAAAACACGTAAAAATGTGCAAAATTTATCATTAATTGAATGCCAAGTAACAAACTACCAATTACCTACGATGGTGAAGATGGGTTGATTTCATTTCTAAGTACAAAATACCTGAATTCGACAGATATAAGTACAGTAGAATTGTCATTGACTTTTATCTTTCTTCGTGGCCAAGTGGGTTAGTCACTGTCTATATAAGCTTGCCGACCAGGGTTCTATTCCCGGCCGGAGCCAAGCTGTTGTCTTTGTGTGATTTCGCCTGGGGCTCTGATCCCGAGGTCGTTAAGAGAATACAGACATTAATATATCAAAAATATATATGGCTTATTTGAATATGAAAAACACGTAAAAATGTGCAAAATTTATCATTAATTGAATGCCAAGTAACAAACTACCAATTAGCTACGATGGTGAAGATGGGTTGATTTCAATTCTAAGTACAAAATACCTGAATTCGACAGGTATAAGTACAGTGGAATTGTCATTGACTTTTATCTTTCTTCGTGGCCAAGTGGGTTAGTCACTGTCTATATAAGCTTGCCGACCAGGGTTCGATTCCCCGCCGGAGCCAAGCTCTTGTTTTTGTGTGATTTCGCCTGGGGCTCTGATCCCGAGGTCGTTAAGAGAATTCAGACATTGATATATCAAAAATATATATGGCTTATTTGAATATGAAAAACACGTAAAAATGTGCAAAATTTATCATTAATTGAATGCCAAGTAACAAACTACCAATTAGCTACGATGGTGAAGATGGGTTAATTTCAATTCTAAGTACAAAATACCTGAATTCGACAGGTATAAGTACAGTAGAATTGTCATTGACTTTTATCTTTCTTCGTGGCCAAGTGGGTTAGTCACTGTCTATATAAGCTTGCCGACCAGGGTTCGATTCCCGGCCGGAGCCAAGCTCTTGTCTTTGTGTGATTTCGCCTGGGGCTCTGATCCCGAGGTCGTTAAGAGAATCCAGACATTAATATATCAAAAATATATATGGCTTATTTGAATATGAAAAACACGTAAAAATGTGCAAAATTTATCATTAATTGAATGCCAAGTAACAAACTACCAATTAGCTACGATGGTGAAGATGGGTCGATTTCATTTCTAAGTACAAAATACCTAAATTCGACAGGTATAAGTACAGTAGAATTGTCATTGACTTTTATCTTTCTTCGTGGCCAAGTGGGTTAGTCACTGTCTATATAAGCTTGCCGAACAGGGTTCGATTCCCAGCCGGAGCCAAGCTGTTGTCTTTGTGTGATTTCGCCTGGGGCTCTGATCCCGAGGTCGTTAAGAGAATACAGACATTAATATATCAAAAATATATATGGCTTATTTGAATATGAAAAACACGTAAAAATGTGCAAAATTTATCATTAATTGAATGCCAAGTAACAAACTACCAATTAGCTACGATGGTGAAGATGGGTTGATTTCAATTCTAAGTACAAAATACCTGAATTCGACAGGTATAAGTACAGTGGAATTGTCATTGACTTTTATCTTTCTTCGTGGCCAAGTGGGTTAGTCACTGTCTATATAAGCTTGCCGACCAGGGTTCGATTCCCCGCCGGAGCCAAGCTCTTGTTTTTGTGTGATTTCGCCTGGGGCTCTGATCCCGAGGTCGTTAAGAGAATTCAGACATTGATATATCAAAAATATATATGGCTTATTTGAATATGAAAAACACGTAAAAATGTACAAAATTTATCATTAATTGAATGCCAAGTAACAAACTACCAATTAGCTACGATGGTGAAGATGGGTTGATTTCAATTCTAAGTACAAAATACCTGAATTCGACAGGTATGAGTACAGTAAAATTGTCATTGACTTTTATCTTTCTTCGTGGCCAAGTGGGTTAGTTACTGTCTATATAAGGTTGCCGACCAGGGTTCGATTCCCGGCCGGAGGCAAGCTCTAGTCTTTGTGTGATTTCGCCTGGGGCTCTGATCCCGAGGTCGTTAAGAGAATCTAGACATTAATATATCAAAAATATATATGGCTTATTTTAATATGAAAAACACGTAAAAATGTGCAAAATTTATCATTAATTGAATGCCAAGTAACAAACTACCAATTAGCTACGATGGTGAAGATGGGTTGATTTAATTTCTAAGTACAAAATACCTGAATTCGGCAGGTATAAGTACAGTAGAATTGTCATTGACTTTTATCTTTCTTCGTGGCCAAGTGGGTTTGTCACTGTCTATATAAGCTTGCCGACCAGGGTTCGATTCCCGGCCGGAGCCAAGCTCTTGTCTTTGTGTGATTTCGCCTGGGGCTCTGATCCCGAGGTCGTTAAGAGAATCCAGACATCAATATATCAAAAATATTTATGGCTTATTTGAATATGAAAAACACGTAAAAATGTGCAAAATTTATCATTAATTGAATGCCAAGTAACAAACTACTAATTAGCTACGATGGTGAAGATGGGTTGATTTCAATTCTAAGTACAAAATACCTGAATTCGACAGGTATAATTACAGTAGAATTGTCATTGACTTCTATCTTTCTTCGTGGCCAAGTGGGTTAGTCACTGTCTATATAAGCTTGCCGACCAGGGTTCGATTCCCGGCCGGAGCCAAGCTCTTGTCTTTGTGTGATTTCGCCTGGGGCTCTGATCCCGAGGTCGCTAAGAGAATCCAACCATTGATATATCAAAAATGTATATGGCTTATTTGAATATGAAAACACGTAAAAATGTGCAAAATGTATCATTAATTGAATGCCAAGTAACAAACTACCAATTAGCTACGATGGTGAAGATGGGTTGATTTCAATTCTAAGTACAAAATACCTGAATTCGACAAGTATAAGTACTGTAGAATTGTCATTGACTTTTATCTTTCTTCGTGGCCAAGTGGGTTAGTCACTGTCTATATAAGCTTGCCGACCAGGTTTCGATTCCCGGCCGGAGCCAAGCTGTTGTCTTTGTGTGATTTTGCCTGGGGCTCTGATCCCGAGGTTGTTAAGAGAATCCAGACATTAATATATCAAAAATATATATAGCTTATTTGAATATGAAAAACACGTAAAAATGTGCAAAATTTATCATTAATTGAATGCCAAGTAACAAACTACCAATTAGCTACGATGGTGAAGATGAGTTGATTTCAATTCTAAGTACAAAATACCTGAATTCGACAGGTATAAGTACAGTAGAATTGTCAATGACTTTTATCTTTCTTCGTGGACAAGTGGGTTAGTCACTGTCTATATAAGCTTGCCGACCAGGGTTCGATTCCCGGCCGGAGCCAAGCTGTTGTCTTTGTGTGATTTCGCCTGGGGCTCTGATCCCGAGGTCGTTAAGAGAATCCAGACATCAATATATCAAAAATATATATGGCTTATTTGAATATGAAAAACACGTAAAAATGTGCAAAATTTATCATTAATTGAATGCCAAGTAACAAACTACCAATTAGCTACGATGGTGAAGATGGGTTGATTCCATTTCTAAATACAAAATACCTTAATTCGACAGGTATAAGTACAGTAGAATTGTCATTGACTTTTATCTTTCTCCGTGGCCAAGTGGGTTAGTCACTGTCTATATAAGCTTGCCGACCAGGGTTCGATTCCCGGCCGGAGCCAAGCTCTTGTCTTTGTGTGATTTCGCCTGGGGCTCTGATCCTGAGGTCGTTAAGAGAATCCAGACATTAATATATCAAAAATATATATGGCTTATTTGAATATGAAAAACACGTAAAAATGTGCAAAATTTATCATTAATTGAATGCCAAGTAACAAACTACCAATTAGCTACGACGGTGAAGATAGGTTGATTTCAATTCTAAGTACAAAATACCAGAATTCGACAGGTATAAGTACAGTAGAATTGTCATTGACTTTTATCTTTCTTCGTGGCCAAGTGGGTTAGTCACTGTCTATATAAGCTTGCCGACCAGGGTTCGATTCCCGGCCGGAGCCAAGCTATTGTCTTTGTGTGATTTCGCCTGGGGCTCTGATCTCGATGTCGTTAAGAGAATCCAGACATTGATATATCAAAAATATATATGGCTTATTTGAATATGAAAAACACGTAAAAATGTGCAAAATTTATCATTAATTGAATGCCAAGTAACAAACTACCAATTAGCTACGATGGTGAAGATGAGTTGATTTCAATTCTAAGTACAAAATACCTGAATTCGACAGGTATAAGTACAGTAGAATTGTCATTGACTTTTATCTTTCTTCGTGGACAAGTGGGTTAGTCACTGTCTATATAAGCTTGCCGACCAGGGTTCGATTCCCGGCCGGAGCCAAGCTGTTGTCTTTGTTTGATTTCGCCTGGGGCTCTGATCCCGAGGTCTTTAAGAGATTCCAGACATTAATATATCAAAAATATATATGGCTTATTTGAATATGAAAAACACGTAAAAATGTGCAAAATTTATCATTAATTGAATGCCAAGTAACAAACTACCAATTAGCTACGATGGTGAAGATGGGTTGATTCCATTTCTAAATACAAAATACCTTAATTCGACAGGTATAAGTACAGTAGAATTGTCATTGACTTTTATCTTTCTCCGTGGCCAAGTGGGTTAGTCACTGTCTATATAAGCTTGCCGACCAGGGTTCGATTCCCGGCCGGAGCCAAGCTCTTGTCTTTGTGTGATTTCGCCTGGGGCTCTGATCCTGAGGTCGTTAAGAGAATCCAGACATTAATATATCAAAAATATATATGGCTTATTTGAATATGAAAAACACGTAAAAATGTGCAAAATTTATCATTAATTGAATGCCAAGTAACAAACTACCAATTAGCTACGACGGTGAAGATAGGTTGATTTCAATTCTAAGTACAAAATACCAGAATTCGACAGGTATAAGTACAGTAGAATTGTCATTGACTTTTATCTTTCTTCGTGGCCAAGTGGGTTAGTCACTGTCTATATAAGCTTGCCGACCAGGGTTCGATTCCCGGCCGGAGCCAAGCTATTGTCTTTGTGTGATTTCGCCTGGGGCTCTGATCTCGATGTCGTTAAGAGAATCCAGACATTGATATATCAAAAATATATATGGCTTATTTGAATATGAAAAACACGTAAAAATGTGCAAAATTTATCATTAATTGAATGCCAAATAACAAACTACCAATTAGCTACGATGGTGAAGATGGGTTGATTTCAATTCTAAGTACAAAATACCTGAATTTGACAAGCATAAGTACAGTAGAATTGTCATTGACTTTTATCTTCCTCCGTGGCCAAGTGGGTTAGTCACTGTCTATATAAGCTTGCCGACCAGGGTTCGATTCCCAGCCGGAGCCAAGCTCTTGTCTTTGTGTGATTTCGCCTGGGGCTCTGATCCCGAGGTCGTTAAGAGAATCCATACATTAATATATCAAAAATATATATGGCTTATTTGAATATGAAAAACACGTAAAAATGTGCAAAATTTATCATATATATATATATATATATATATATATATATATATATATATATATATATATATATTATATATATATATATATATATATATATATATATATATATATTTATATATATATACATGAAATATATATATATATATATATATATATATATATATATATATATATATATATATATATATATATATATATATATATATATATATATATATATATATATATATATATATATATATATATATATATATATATATATATATATATATATATATATATATATATATATATATATATATATATATATATATATATATATATATATATATATAATGAAGTATACGAAAATACACACACACACACATACATATATATATATAAATATATATATATATATATATATATATATATATATATATATATATATATATATATATATATATATATATATATATATATATATATATACATATATATATATATATATATATATATATATATATATATATATATATATATATATATATATATATGCATTATATATATATATATATATATATATATATATATATATATATATATATATATATATATATATATTATATATATATATATATATATATGCATATATATATATATATATATATATATATATATATATATATATATATATATATATATATATATATATATATATATATATATATATATATATATATATATATATATATATATATGCATTATATATATATATGCATTATATATATATATATATATATATATATATATATATATATATATATATATATATATATATATATATATATATATATATATATATATATATATATATATATATACACACACACACAAGCAGTGGTACCCAGGATTGGCTGGGTATATTTGCCCTTGGATTTTGAATGTACTCATGAATCTCACCACCTTCACAGATTTCGTCCAAATACTTGTCTAAGCAGAGGTTCTTAAAGGTGGGAGGTTTCATTGAGATTTTTCTTTTTTTATATCAGATTTTCAGGAGGTTCAACTAACATAGTCATTCTAATTACCCCTCAAATGCAAGACAATCCAGGAGGTTCATTCTTCTATTTCTGAGGATTGCTGTGATTACATTGTTGTTTTGTTGAGTCAGTGTGTACTAAATTCACCGACTCTATATGTATCTTGGATCAGTATTGAAGGTACTAAGGCGCTATTGTACAGGATTTAGAGGACGTGGTCTGGCTTCTGCATGCCTGACTTTATCAATATGACAACTATTGTTAACTCTTTCGGATATTTGTTGGTATCGATAGATAATCATTATACATTGGTTATCCTGAAGTCGAGTCATTCTTTGATTTCTTGATTCCTGATTTCTGATAACTTCTATTCTTTATTGATTATTTTCAACGCTAGAATTTCTTTGGTCTTCACCCTGTGCTTTACTTCTAGGAGCCACTCTGTTTGCAGTATTGTTCCTTCTTAAATTCCTCTGCTTTCCTGCTTCTGCTTCAGATCTAGCTGTCATTCAACAACACCTTGCCATTCTGCTTGCATTGATGTTCCCTTTAAAATGCCTCTGCTCTTCAGCTTCGGCTTCACGTCTAGCCGTCATTCTGCTAGTATTATTGTTCCTTCCAACATTCTAATTTTTTATGCTTCATTTGTTTAACGTCTAGCTGCCATTCTGCTTGCATGAGTGTTCCTTCTTAAATTCCTCTGCTCCTCATCTTCGGCTTTACGCCTCGCTACCTTTCTGATCGCATTGGTGTTCCTGCTTAAATTCTTCTGCTCCTCATCTTCGACTTCACGTCTCGCTAACATTCTGATTGCATTGGTTCTCCTACTTATATTCCTCTGCTCCTTATCTTCGACTCCACGTCTAGCTGTCATTCTGCCTGTTCTATTTTTCCTACTTCAATTTTTTCGACTTCTGCCTCATGTCTAGCTGCCATTCTGCTTGCATTGGTGTTTCTCAGGCAGAAACGTAATTTTAAAGTAAAATCTTGTTGTTTTGCCTTTTAGCACTGATGGCTTTCATTTTTATTTTGTTTACAATTTTGTAAAGCTAAATTAATTATTTTGCTGTTGATTTTACATTAGTATATTTATTTTAGTTAAATGTAGTGTTTAATCTGCTTTGGTTTAAATGTAGTGTTTAATTTGCTTTGGTTGAGAAAGCTTAAGTTTTTTGGCGCCATCTATTGAGTGCATTTTGAAGTGCGGCCTTCCTCAGTATTTTTACTTCCTTAGCAAATTTGTAACTGTTTATTTTTCTTTGTGATGACTGGGAGTGTTGTAAGGAGAGGTGACTTGTGACTCTCCTAAAGTATTCTCGGGAGTCGAGTTCAAGGCCGTTGAAGACTCTGGAGCTGCTGATCTGCCTAATGTGGATTATGTATACAATACGTCATTGAGCTGCTTCTTAATGTGGAAGGCAGTTTACCTGTGAAGCTACGTGTGAGAATAAGACTTGCAACTGTGGTTCAAGTGATCTCCTGGCTTAATCTGGACATTGGCAGTTTGGTGTAGAGCAGGGCTCGAGAACCTTTTTCATCTTTGAAGGATATTTCTTCTGCATGAGCACCAGAGTGGTCTTGTTGGAGCAAGTAGGGAGGCTTCTCTCAGGTAAGAGGAACATCCCCTGTATTTTGGCGAGCCGTAGACTGAAAGTGCATATCCACCAACGGTTGTGAAGGGCAGTTCTACTGATGAGAGTGACTACTTGTGACCACATTTTTGAGCAGCAAATGGACTCATCTATCTCAGTATCGGTCTGTGTCATAGGACCAATATATTTGTGTATTTAATTGTCAAAGCTGTTGAAGGTTTAATATGAGAGTGTCATAAGATTATGTACTTTAATATTAAGGTTTAGATTATTGTGTCATAGGTAGGATTATTGTTTCTTTTTTTATGTTCTTCCACTTCTTTCCTTCCTATTTAGTAATAGGTTAGCGTGGTGGGTAAAGGCTTTTGGGTCCCTTAACATTAAAGATATGATTTCCTCACTATGAGTAGGGTTTAGGTGATTCCTTGAGTTAATCGATGGCATATTGTAATTGATCAAATTTTCATTTTCTGTGAGCCATCAGTGTTAGTACATTTATGGTTATAATAAATATTGTGAAATTTTTGCCCTTGTGTCTTTCTGGTTTTCCTCGCTCCTACTGATTTGTCACTGGATATGAGAATAAGATAAAAGAACCCGTTATGGCTTCCTCCTAGAGGGGGTTCGTAACATATTTTGGCGACCGTGACAGGATCCAGGACAAACTCGATCGGTGGTGCGAGTTACCAGACTGTGCTGTGGGTGAGATTTTTCAGTATTTATTTTTGTTGTTCCTCATCACCTTCCTTCTTTTCCTTTTCATTATGTCTGATGTAGAGTTTAACCCTGCCGAATGTTTGGCTTCTGAGAATTGTATTAGGTATTTGAGTGCTCTAATTAAAGGAAATTTGAAAGCTTGTGCTAGGTCGTTAGGCATTTCTTTGACAAATAGGGAATTGAAAATGGACGTATATAATTTGGTAAAGAATAAGCTGTGTGAGCTCAAACAAACTGCTGATGAATTAACTAGTGAAAGCATGAGTGAGTCTGATGTAGAAGGGGCTCCGGGACTGAGTCTTTTTCAGGATCCGTCTCAATGTGGACTGATTTTTTAAGGGTATGGCAGTCTGCCTGATGGTAAAAGTCAGACTGAGGGGGTTCCTCGTACTGATAATGTTTCTCCAGCTGTTCCTACTCGTTCGGTCAAAGGGGAAAATAAGCCAAGAGTAAACGATTTCCAGAACATGTTGGAACTAAAGAAGTTAGAGTTCGAGGAGTTTGAGAGAATCAGAGCACATGAGAGAATGATGCTTAGCATGCAGTTAGAGCTAGCCAAGATCCAGCAAGGTAAGAAGTGTGAGAGTACCCACATCCATGAAGATATCAGGGAAAAGTTTAGTTTTGGGGGTGCTCTAAAACTTGTACCTTGTTTTACCGAGGAGAATGTGCCTGAATTCCTTAAGGCTTTCGAAAGGGTTGCTTCCAGGTTGTCTTGGCCTAGGGAGGTCTGGACAGTGTTGATTCAATGTCGCTTACTGGGCAAGGCTCAGAAGGTTTATAATGCTATAGAGGAGCAAGTATCTCGGGATTATGAGAAAGTGAAAGCTTTGATATTAAAAGCTTATGATTCGGTTCCCGAGGCCTACAGGCAGAGGTTTAGGAATTTTAACAAAACCCCGAACATGACTTTTGTGGAGTTTGCTCGTGTAAAGCAGGAGCATTTTGATGATTGGCTCAAGAGTCGCCAAGTAACTACTTTGGCGTCCTTGAAAGAGTTGATATTGATTGAAGATTTCAAAAAAATCGTGTGCTAAAGATTTAAGAGTGCATTTAGAAGACTTCAAAGTGACTTATTTTCCCGGAATTGCTCAGTTGAGTGATGAATATATATTGACCCATAAGGTTGGTACTGAGAACGTCAGGGGTAATTTCCCTGTGGTCAAGGGTAACTGGGAGAGTAAAAAAGAGAGTGTTCTTTAACCAAAATAATTCTAATTTCCAGGCTGACTCTAACTCTGAAGCAAATTCCAGTTTTCAGGTCAAAAATCAACCAAAAAGTAATCCCAGTGGTAATTTTGTAAATAGGAATTTAGCAAAAACTGATAATGCTCATCCTAGTCGTACTATAACTAGTGGTGTGGGAAGTAGAACCTGTTACTGGTGTAATAAGAAAGGACATATCCAAGCTAATTGTTTTGCTCGTCAGAGTTATTTACAGAGGCAGGCTACTTCTCCTATTGCTGTGGTGAATAATGTTAAGGCTTCTCAACAATCTGTAGAGAATGAAGAAAATGGTAACAAAGGTAATAAAGAGAATGATTCCCCCATGTGACTGTCATTTAATAAGTATGTTTGGCCAGGTCAACTGAGATTTGAGAAGGAAGTTATAAATGTAAAATTTTTGAGGGATACAGGTGCTGCTCGATCTTTATTGTTAAGAAGTAGGTTACCTCTTAACGTGAAGATCGCTAACTGTATTATTTTAAGTGGTTTTCCGGACACTGTTGTGTCGGCTCCTGTGGTTGAAGGAGAGATTGACATATTGGGTGTCATAAAGAATATTAATATGGCCATTGCTGATAAACTACCTATTCCTGGGATAGATGGTATCCTAGGAAATGACTTGTGTAATGTGGAGGGACAAGAATTGTTTCCTATTTTAACTTTGAATAAATTACCCATTGCTGTAACTACTCGTTGCCAGAGGAAAGGGCGTAACCTCTTGATGGACGGAGAGGATTTACATTTAGACCCTGTCCAAGTAGATGTAGCAGTAGGAAGGCTCGAGTCTGTAGGAAGTAGTAGTAGTAGTAGTAAGGTAGTTAGAGCATGGAATAGGGCTGATTTTATAAAAGCTCAGCATGATGAATTTGATGTGGAAATAACTGAGGGGGATGATATTTCTAAGCCATGTTTTGTATCGGAGAGAGGATTATTGTGTAGATTAAGCCTTTCTGCTCTTATGGAATCCCCAGAGTATCATAAGCAGATTTTGGTACCTAAACAATTGAGAGACGAATTGCTGCAGTTACTTCATGAGGATCCTTTCTCTTTCAAAATTTTAGGTGTGATTCTCGACAGTAAATTTACTTTTGAGAAACATATAAGGTCTGTGTCTTCTTCCATTTCACAAAAAATAGGCTTAATGAGAAAGTCTTTTAAGATTTTCGGTGATCAATCTATTCTGAAGAAGTGTTTTAACTCTTTCATTCTACCTTGTTTTAAGTATTGTTCTCCTGTCTGGTCTTCAGCTGCTGATTCTCATCTTAATTTGTTGGACAGAAACTTACGGTCTATTAAATTTCTTATTCCTGATCTAGATATTAATCTCTGGCACAGTCGTTCAATTAGTTCATTATGCATGTTGCATTAGATTTTTCACAACTCTGACCATCCTTTACATTCAGATCTCCCTGGACAATTCTATCCTGTTCGTAATACTAGGCAGGCAGTTAATTCTAATAGCCAGGCCTTCTCCATCACGAGGCTCAATACTACGCAGTACTCTAGAAGTTTTATTCCAGCTGTGACCAAGTTGTGAAATGATCTTCCTAATCGGGTGGTTGAATCAGTAGAACTTCAAAAGTTCAAAGTTGGAGCAAATGCTTTTTTGTTGACCTGGCAGACATAGTCTTTTTATAGTTTATTTATGACATTTTGTTTTTGATGTTGTTGATAGTTTATTATATGACATGTCTGTTTTGACGTTGTTTCTTATTTTAGAATGATTTATTGTTAATTTGTTCTCTTCATTTATTTATCTCCTTATTTCCTTTCCTCACTGGGCTATTTTTCCCTGTTGGAGCCCCTGGGCTTATAGCATCTTGGTTTTCCACCTAGGGTTGTAGCTTGGATAGTAATAATAATAATAATAATAAGAGATTAACCAAGCTTTTTTTGTGGCCTAAAATGAGAAGGTGTATTAAGCAGTTCTTGCGAACTTTTGTAACGTGCTAGGTCATGGGTAAACCTAATCAGGTATTGCGAAAAGCTCCATTAAAACCCATCCCTGTAATTGGTGAACCATTTGCAGAGATTGTCATTGATGTTGTTGGTCCTTTACCTAGAACTCAATCGGGATATATGTATTTATTAACTGTGATGGATAGGGCTTCTCGGTTCCCAGAGGCTTTCCCTCTTAGGAAAGTAACGTCAAAAGCTGTCTGGGAAAAGTTGGTAGAATATTTTTGTCGTTATGGGTTACCTTGTACCATTCAATCAGATTGTGGCACTAACTTTACTTCCAAGTACTTTAAGGACAGGTGTGCTGAACTGGCCATTCGGCACATCACCAGTGTCCCATACCATCCTGAAAGTCAAGGGGTTGTGGAAAGGTTCCACCAAACCTTAAAAAGTATAATTGGCAAGTACTGTTATGAAAGGGAGAGTAGTTGGCATAAGGAACTACCTTATGCGTTATTCGCAATAAGAACTCACCCAAATTAATCTACTGGTATTCCTCCTTTCAGATTGGTGTATGGTCATGAGGTTCGAGGTCTTTTAGAGGTGTTATTTGAAGTGTTGATTGGGGGACGAAAACAAATTCAAAATCTAAATATATTTTTATCTAATTTGAAAAATAAATTGAGTGGTGCCTGGAAATTTGCCAAAGGTAATCAGGAAGCTTCCCAGGCTAGTATGAAAGCATTCCATGATCATAAGGCAGTTAGTCGTTCTTTCGAATCTGGAGATCTGGTTCTGGTTTTAGATATGGACCCTGATAGTTTTCTGAAGCCCAGATTTAAAGGTCTATGGAAGGTAATAAGAAAGGTGTCTGACTTTAACTACGAATTAGATTCTCCAGGTTCTACTAGGAAGAGTAGAATTTTTCACATTAATAGATTAAAGAAATATTAAGGTAGAAATCTGGGTCCATTAAATATTGTTTATGAAATGCCATGTCCTCTAGCTACTGTATTTTATGATAATGTTGATGACCATGTACATGTAGAGAATTTAAGAACTAATGTTGAGATTTTTGATAAGGCAAATGTTTTGTTGGAACATCTGGATGAAGTCCAAAAGAAAGATTTGTTATGTTTCATAACGGCTTTTCCAGAAGTGTTTAGAGAGGCTCCAGGGCTTACTTCATGTCTTGAACATGATGTTGAGGTAGGTGATGCTCGTCCAGTAAAGCAGGCTCCTTACCGCCTGAACCCAGAAAAAGCCAAAGTAGTAGAGAAGGAGGTACAGTATATGCTGTACCACGATAATATTCAACCCAGCTTAAGTCCGTGGAGTTTTCCCATTGTTCTGGTAAAAAAAACCTGATGGTAATTATAGAATGTGTGTTGACTACTGTAGGGTTAATCAGGTAACCAAGAGTGACAGTTTCCCTCTTCCCCGGATTGACGATTTAATAGACCGAATTGGTAATGCCAAATTTGTAACTAAATTAGACTTATTGAAGGGTTATTGGCAGTTGCCATTGTCTCACAGGGCCCGTGAGATTTCGGCATTTGTCACCCCAAATGGGTTATATGAGTGTGAGGTGATGCCTTTTGGTTTGAAAATGCAGCCTGTACGTTAAAGCGCCTTATGAATAGGGTGATATGCGGGCTGGAGGTTACCGAAATATATATTGACGACTTGGTGGTATATAGTCAGGACTGGAAAACCCATGTTGAAAGGTTAAGGAAACTGTTTCAGGTTTTACGAAAGGCTGGTTTGGTTGTAAACATCGATAAGTGTGAGTTTGGTAAGGCTGTAGTGACGTATCTGGGTCATGAGGTTAGTTTGGGGAAGGTTGCTCCTAAACATGCTAATATTGAGGTTAGAGCTAACCTTCCTCAGCCGCGTAATGTCCGTGGTGTCCTTAAAGTTCTTGGTATGTTAGGGTATTACAGGAGATTCCTGAAGAATTTTGCTGACATCGCCTAGCCTTTAACTAATCTATTGAAAGAGAACAATAAGTTTTTGTGGAGTACGGAATGTGAAAAAGCATTTTTTAATTTGAAATCGGTATTAGTCTCGGAAACAATTCTTAGCTCTCCAAATTTTGATAAACCTTTTATTTTGGCGGTGGATGCCAGTGACGTGGGTGTTGGAGGAGTTCTGTTTCAGAGAGATGATGAGGGGGAAATGCACCCTGTATCTTATTTCAGTAAAAAGTTACTCCCGGCTGAAAGAAAGTATTCCACCATAGAGTAGGAAGCTTTGGCTCTGGTGAAGAGCGTAGCCCATTTTTCTATTTACTTATCTAGTTCTCTCCAGGTTGAAGTGTTGACGGACCATAACCCGTTGGTATTTATAAATAAGATGAAGGGAGCGAATCAAAGGATTCTGCGATGGGCACTTCTCCTTCAGGAATATAACCTGGTCTTTCAGCATATAAAAGGAGTGGACAACAAGATCCCCGATGCACTTTCTAGGATGTGAAGTGTGGGCTGTTGTGACGTTCCTAGTTTTTTTATTTTCTTTTCAGATGATGTATAGGCTATTAATGTATTCTAAGGTTGTTTTTGCTTATTTTTGTGCAATCCCGGAGTTCCCTGTTTTTTTTTTTTTTTTTTAGGGGCGGGGTGGCCAGTTAGGTTAAGTAGTCTTAGTGTGAGTGTTTTGGTTGGTCATGTTTACTCTCTTATTTTCGTATTAAGGTAAAAAAAAAAAAAAGAAAAAATAATATTTTTCCTGTTCAGTCAAATTAATTTTGTTTTCGTTGAAGGAGGAAAGTGTCAGGCAGTAACTTAATTTTAAAGTAAAATCTTGTTGTTTTACCTTTTTGCACTGATGGCTTTCATTTTTATTTTGTTTACAATTTTGTAAAGCTAAATTGATTATTTTGCTGTTGGTTTTACATTAGTACATTTATTTTGGTTAAATGTAGTGTTTAATCTGCTTTGGTTTAAATGTAGTGTTTAATTTGCTTTGGTTGAAAAAGCTTAAGTTTTTTGGCGCCATCTATTGAGTGCATTTTGAAGTGCGGCCTTCCTCAGTATTTTTACTTCCTTAGCAAATTTGTAACTGTTTACTTTTCTTTGTGATGACTGGGAGTGTTGTAAGGAGAGGTGACTTGTGACTCTCCTAAAGTATTCACGGGAGTCGAGTTTAAGGCCGTTGAAGACTCTGGAGCTGCTGATCTGCCTAATGTGGATTGTATATACAATACGTCATTGAGCTGCTTCTTAATGTGGAAGGCAGTTTACCTGTGAAGCTACGTGTGAGAATAAGACTTGCAACTGTGGTTCAAGTGATCTACTGGCTTAATCTGGACATTGGCAGTTTGGTGTAGAGCAGGGCTCGAGAACCTTTTTCATCTTTGAAGGATATTTCTTCTGCATGAGCACCAGAGTGGTCTTATTGGAGCAAGTAGGGAGGCTTCTCTCAGGTAAGAGGAACATCCCCTGTATTTTGGCGAGCCGTAGACTGAAAGTGCATATCCACCAACGGTTGTGAAGGGCAGTTCTACTGATGAGAGTGACTACTTGTGACCACATTTTTGAGCAGCAAATGGACTCATCTATCTCAGTATCGGTCTGTGTCATAGGACCAATATATTTGTGTATTTAATTGTCAAAGCTGTTGAAGGTTTAATATGAGAGTGTCATAAGATTATGTACTTTAATATTAAGGTTTAGATTATTGTGTCATAGGTAGGATTATTGTTTCTTTTTTTTATGTTCTTCCACTTCTTTCCTTCCTATTTAGTAATAGGTTAGCATGGTGGGTAAAGGCTTTTGGGTCCCTTAACATTAAAGATATGATTTCCTCACTATGAGTAGGGTTTAGGTGATTCCTTGAGTTAATCGATGGCATATTGTAATTGATCAAATTTTTATTTTCTGTGAGCCATCAGTGTTAGTACATTTATGGTTATAATAAATATTGTGAAATTTTGCCCTTGTTTCTTTCAGGTTTTCCTCGCTCCTACTGATTTGTCACTGGATTTGAGAATAAAATAAAAGAACCCGTTATCGCTTCCTCCTAGAGGGGGTTCGTAACATATTTTGGCGACCGTGACAGGATCCAGGACAAACTCGATCGGTGGTGCGAGTTACCAGACTGTGCTGTGGGTGAGATTTTTCAGTATTTATTTTTGTTGTGCCTCATCACCTTCCTTCTTTTCCTTTTCATTATGTCTGATGTAGAGTTTAACCCTGCCGAATGTTTGGCTTCTGAAAATTGTATTAGGTGAGTGCTCTAATTAAAGGAAATTTGAAAGCTTGTGCTAGGTCGTTAGGCATTTCTTTGACAAATAGGGAATTGAAAATGGACGTATATAATTTGGTAAAGAATAAGCTGTGTGAGCTCAAACAAACTGCTGATGAATTATCTAGTGAAAGCATGAGTGAGTCTTATGTAGAAGGGGCTCCGGGACTGAGTCTTTTTCAGGATCCGTCTCAATGTGGACTGATTTTTTAAGGGTATGGCAGTCTGCCTGATGGTAAAAGTCAGACTGAGGGGGTTCCTCGTACTGATAATGTTTCTCCGGCTGTTCCTACTCGTTCGGTCAAAGGGGAAAATAAGCCAAGAGTAAACGATTTCCAGAACATGTTGGAACTAAAGAAGTTAGAGTTCGAGGAGTTTGAGAGAATCAGAGCACAAAAGAGAATGATGCTTAGCATGCAGTTAGAGCTAGCCAAGATCCAGCAAGGTAAGAAGTGTGAGAGTACCCACATCCATGAAGATATCGGGGAAAAGTTTAGTTTTGGGGATGCTCTAAAACATGTACCTTGTTTTACCGAGGAGAATGTGCCTGAATTCTTTAAGGCTTTCGAAAGGGTTGCTTCCAGGTTGTCTTGGCCTAGGGAGGTCTGGACAGTGTTGATTCAATGTCGCTTACTGGGCAAGGCTCAGAAGGTTTATAATGCTATAGAGGAGCAAGTATCTCGGGATTATGAGAAAGTGAAAGCTTTGATATTTAAAGCTTATGATTCGGTTCCCGAGGCCTACAGGCAGAGGTTTAGGAATTTTAACAAAACCCCGAACATGACTTTTGTGGAGTTTGCTCGTGTAAAGCAGGAGCATTTTGATGATTGGCTCAAGAGTCGCCAAGTAACTACTTTGGCGTCCTTGAAAGAGTTGATATTGATTGAAGATTTTAAAAAAAATCGTGTGCTAAAGATTTAAAAGTGCATTTAGAAGACTTGAAAGTGACTTATTTTCCCGGAATTGGTCAGTTGAGTGATGAATACATATTGACCCATAAGGTTGGTACTGAGAACGTCAGGGGTAATTTCCCTGTGGTCAAGGGTAACTGGGAGAGTAAAAAGAGAGTGTTCTTTAACCAAAATAATTCTAATTTCCAGGCTGACTCTAACTCTGAAGCAAATTCCAGTTTTCAGGTCAAAAATCAACCAAAAAGTAATCCCAGTGGTAATTTTGTAAATAGGAATTTAGCAAAAACTAATAATGCTCATCCTAGTCGTACTATAACTAGTGGTGTGGGAAGTAGAACCTGTTACTGGTGTAATAAGAAAGGACATATCCAAGCTAATTGTTTTGCTCGTCAGAGTTATTTACAGAGGCAGGCTACTTCTCCTATTGCTGTGGTGAATAATGTTAAGGCTTCTCAACAATCTGTAGAGAATGAAGAAAATGGTAACAAAGGTAATAAAGAGAATGATTCCACCATGTGACTGTCATTTAATAAGTATGTTTGGCCAGGTCCACTGAGATTTGAGAAGGAAGTTATAAATGTAAAATTTTTGAGGGATACAGGTGCTGCTCGATCTTTATTGTTAAGAAGTAGGAAACCTCTTAACGTGAAGATCGCTAACTGTATTATTTTAAGTGGTTTTCCGGACACTGTTGTGTCGGCTCCTGTGGTTGAAGGAGAGATTGACATATTGGGTGTCATAAAGAATATTAATATGGCCATTGCTGATAAACTACCTATTCCTGGGATAGATGGTATCCTAGGAAATGACTTGTGTAATGTGGAGGGACAAGAATTGTTTCCTATTTTAACTTTGAATAAATTACCCATTGCTGTAACTACTCGCTGCCAGAGGAAAGGGCGTAACCTCTTGATGGACGGAGAGGATTTACATTTAGACCCTGTACAAGTAGATGTAGCAGTAGGAAGGCTCGAGTCTGTAGGAAGTAGTAGTAGTAGTAAGGTAGTTAGAGCATGGAATAGGGCTGATTTTATAAAAGCTCAGCATGATGAATTTGATGTGGAAATAACTGAGGGGGATGATATTTCTAAGCCATGTTTTGTATCGGAGAGAGGATTATTGTGTAGATTAAGCCGTTCTGCTCTTATGGAATCCTCAGAGTATCATAAGCAGATTTTGGTACCTAAACAATTGAGAGACGAATTGCTGCAGTTACCTCATGAGGATCCTTTCTCTTTCAAAATTTTAGGTGTGATTCTCGACAGTAAATTTACTTTTGAGAAACATATAAGGTCTGTGTCTTCTTCCATTTCACAAAAAATAGGCTTATTGAGAAAGTCTTTTAAGATTTTCGGTGATCAATCTATTCTGAAGAAGTGTTTTAACTCTTTCATTCTACCTTGTTTTGAGTATTGTTCTCCTGTCTGGTCTTCAGCTGCTGATTCTCATCTTAATTTGTTGGACAGAAACTTACGGTCTATTAAATTTCTTATTCCTGATCTAGATATTAATCTCTGGCACCGTCGTTCAATTAGTTCATTATGCATGTTACATTAGATTTTTCACAACTCTGACCATCCTTTACATTCAGATCTCCCTGGACAATTCTATCCTGTTTGTAATACTAGGCAGGCAGTTAATTCTAATAGCCAGGCCTTCTCCATTACGAGGCTAAATACTACGCAGTACTCTAGAAGTTTTATTCCAGCTGTGACCAAGTTGTGAAATGATCTTCCTAATCGGGTGGTTGAATCAGTAGAACTTCAAAAGTGCAAAGTTGGAGCAAATGCTTTTTTGTTGACCTGGCAGACATAGTCTTTTTATAGTTTATTTATAACATATTTGTTTTTGATGTTGTTGATAGTTTATTATATGACATGTCTGTTTTGACGTTGTTTCTTATTTCAGAATGATTTATTGTTAATTTGTTCTCTTAATTTATTTATCTCCTTATTTCCTTTCCTCACTGGGCTATTTTTCCCTGTTGGAGCCCCTGGGCTTATAGCATCTTGGTTTTCCACCTAGGGTTGTAGCTTGGATAGTAATAATAATAATAATAATAATAATAAGAGATTAACCAAGCTTTTTTGTGGCCTAAAATGAGAAGGTGTATTAAGCAGTTCTTGCGAACTTTTGTAACGTGCCAGGTCATAGGTAAACCTAATCAGGTATTGCGAAAAGCTCCATTAAAACCCATCCCTGTAATTGGTGAACCATTTGCAGAGATTGTCATTGATGTTGTTGGTCCTTTACCTAGAACTCAATCGGGATATATGTATTTATTAACTGTGATGGATAGGGCTTCTCGGTTCCCTGAGGCTTTCCCTCTTAGGAAAGTAACGTCAAAAGCTGTCTGGGAAAAGTTGGTAGAATATTTTTGTCGTTATGGGTTACCTTGTACCATTCAATCAGATTGTGGCACTAACTTTACTTCCAAGTACTTTAAGGACAGGTGTGCTGAACTGGCCATTCGGCACATCACCAGTGTCCCATACCATCCTGAAAGTCAAGGGGTTGTGGAAAGGTTCCACCAAACCTTAAAAAGTATAATTGGCAAGTACTGTTATGAAAGGGAGAGTAGTTGGCATAAGGAACTACCTTATGCGTTATTCGCAATAAGAACTCACCCAAATTAATCTACTGGTATTCCTCCTTTCAGATTGGTGTATGGTCATGAGGTTCGAGGTCTTTTAGAGGTGTTATTTGAAGTGTTGATTGGGGGACGAAAACAAATTCAAAATCTAAATATATTTTTATCTAATTTGAAAAATAAATTGAGTGGTGCCTGGAAATTTGCCAAAGGTAATCAGGAAGCTTCCCAGGCTAGTATGAAAGCATTCCATGATCATAAGGCAGTTAGTCGTTCTTTCGAATCTGGAGATCTGGTTCTGGTTTTAGATATGGACCCTGATAGTTTTCTGAAGCCCAGATTTAAAGGTCTATGGAAGGTAATAAGAAAGGTGTCTGACTTTAACTACGAATTAGATTCTCCAGGTTCTACTAGGAAGAGTAGAATTTTTCACATTAATAGATTAAAGAAATATTAAGGTAGAAATCTAAGTCCATTAAATATTGTTTATGAAATGCCATGTCCTCTAGCTACTGTATTTTATGATAATGTTGATGACCATGTACATGTAGAGAATTTAAGAACTAATGTTGAGATTTTTGATAAGGCAAATGTTTTGTTGGAACATCTGGATGAAGTCCAAAAGAAAGATTTGTTATGTTTCATAACGGCTTTTCCAGAAGTGTTTAGAGAGGCTCCAGGGCTTACTTCATGTCTTGAACATGATGTTGAGGTAGGTGATGCTCGTCCAGTAAAGCAGGCTCCTTACCGCCTGAACCCAGAAAAAGCCAAAGTAGTAGAGAAGGAGGTACAGTATATGCTGTACCACGATAATATTCAACCCAGCTTAAGTCCGTGGAGTTCTCCTATTGTTCTGGTAAAAAAACCTGATGGTAATTATAGAATGTGTGTTACCAAGAGTGACAGTTTCCCTCTTCCCCGGATTGACGATTTAATAGACCGAATTGGTTATGCCAAATTTGTAACTAAATTAGACTTATTAAAGGGTTATTGGCAGGTGCCATTGTCTCACAGGGCCCGTGAGATTTCGGCATTTGTCACCCCAAATGGGTTATATGAGTGTGAGGTGATGCCTTTTGGTTTGAAAATGCAGCCTGTACGTTAAAGCGCCTTATGAATAGGGTGATATGCGGGCTGGAGGTTACCGAAATATATATTGACGACTTGGTGGTATATAGTCAGGACTGGAAAACCCATGTTGAAAGGTTAAGGAAACTGTTTCAGGTTTTACGAAAGGCTGGTTTGGTTGTAAACATCGATAAGTGTGAGTTTGGTAAGGCTGTAGTGACGTATCTGGGTCATGAGGTTAGTTTAGGGAAGGTTGCTCCTAAACATGCTAATATTGAGGTTAGAGCTAACCTTCCTCAGCCGCGTAATGTCCGTGGTGTCCTTAAAGTTCTTGGTATGTTAGGGTATTACAGGAGATTCCTGAAGAATTTTGCTGACATCGCCTAGCCTTTAACTAATCTATTGAAAGAGAACAATAAGTTTTTGTGGAGTACGGAATGTGAAAAAGCATTTTTTAATTTGAAATCGGTATTAGTCTCGGAAACAATTCTTAGCTCTCCAAACTTTAATAAACCTTTTATTTTGGCGGTGGATGCCAGTGACGTGGGTGTTGGAGGAGTTCTGTTACAGAGAGATGATGAGGGGGAAATGCACCCTGTATCTTATTTCAGTAAAAAGTTACTCCCGGCTGAAAGAAAGTATTCCACCATAGAGTAGGAAGCTTTGGCTCTGGTGAAGAGCGTAGCCCATTTTTCTATTTACTTATCTAGTTCTCTCCAGGTTGAAGTGTTGACGGACCATAACCCGTTGGTATTTATAAATTAAGATGAAGGGAGCGAATCAAAGGATTCTGCGATGGGCACTTCTCCTTCAGGAATATAACCTAACCTTTCAGCATATAAAAGGAGTGGACAACAAGATCCCCGATGCACTTTCTAGGATGTGAAGTGTGGGCTGTTGTGCCGTTCCTAGTTTTTTTATTTTCTTTTCAGATGATGTATAGGCTATTAATGTATTCTAAGGTTGATTTTGCTTATTTTTGTGCAATCCCGGTGTTCCCTGTTTTTTTTTTTTTTTTTTAGGGGCGGGGTGGCCAGTTAGGTTAAGTAGTCTTAGTGTGAGTGTTTTGGTTGGTCATGTTTACTCTCTTATTATCGTATTAAGGTAAAAAAAAAAAAAAGAAAAAAGAATATTTTTCCTGTTCAGTCAAATTAATTTTGTTTTCGTTGAAGGAGGAAAGTGTCAGGCAGTAACTTAATTTTAAAGTAAAATCTTGTTGTTTTACCTTTTTGCACTGATGGCTTTCATTTTTATTTTGTTTACAATTTTGTAAAGCTAAATTGATTATTTTGCTGTTGGTTTTACATTAGTACATTTATTTTGGTTAAATATAGTGTTTAATCTGCTTTGGTTTAAATGTAGTGTTTAATTTGCTTTGGTTGAAAAAGCTTAAGTTTTTTGGCGCCATCTATTGAGTGCATTTTGAAGTGCGGCCTTCCTCAGTATTTTTACTTCCTTAGCAAATTTGTAACTGTTTATTTTTCTTTGTGATGACTGGGAGTATTGTAAGGAGAGGTGACTTGTGACTCTCCTAAAGTATTCTCGGGAGTCGAGTTCAAGGCCGTTGAAGACTCTGGAGCTGCTGATCTGACTAATGTGGATTGTATATACAATACGTCATTGAGCTACTTCTTAATGTGGAAGGCAGTTTACCTGTGAAGCTACGTGTGAGAATAAGACTTGCAACTGTGGTTCAAGTGATCTACTGGCTTAATCTGGACATTGGCAGTTTGGTGTAGAGCAGGGCTCGAGAACCTTTTTCATCTTTGAAGGATATTTCTTCTGCATGAGCACCAGAGTGGTCTTGTTGGAGCAAGCAGGGAGGCTTCTCTCAGGTAAGAGGAACATCCCCTGTATTTTGGCGAGCCGTAGACTGAAAGTGCATATCCACCAACAGTTGTGAAGGGCAGTTCTACTGATGAGAGTGACTACTTGTGACCACATTTTTGAGCAGCAAATGGACTCATCTACCTCAGTATCGGTCTGTGTCATAGGACCAATATATTTGTGTATTTAATTGTCAAAGCTGTTGAAGGTTTAATATGAGAGTGTCATAAGATTATGTACTTTAATATTAAGGTTTAGATTATTGTGTCATAGGTAGGATTATTGTTTCTTTTTTTTATGTTCTTCCACTTCTTTCCTCCCTATTTAGTAATAGGTTAGCGTGGTGGGTAAAGGCTTTTGGGTCCCTTAACATTAAAGATATGATTTCCTCACTATGAGTAGGGTTTAGGTGATTCCTTGAGTTAATCGATGGCATATTGTAATTGATCAAATTTTTATTTTCTGTGAGCCATCAGTGTTAGTACATTTATGGTTATAATAAATATTGTGAAATTTTGCCCTTGTTTCTTTCTGGTTTTCCTCGCTCCTACTGATTTGTCACTGGATTTGAGAATAAGATAAAAGAACCCGTTATGGCTTCCTCCTAGAGGGGGTTCGTAACATATTTTGGCGACCGTGACAGGATCCAGGACAAACTCGATCGGTGGTGCGAGTTACCAGACTGTGCTGTGGGTGAGATTTTTCAGTATTTATTTTTGTTGTGCCTCATCACCTTCCTTCTTTTCCTTTTCATTATGTCTGATGTAGAGTTTAACCCTGCCGAATGTTTGGCTTCTGAGAATTGTATTAGGTATTTGAGTGCTCTAATTAAAGGAAATTTGAAAGCTTGTGCTAGGTCGTTAGGCATTTCTTTGACAAATAGGGAATTGAAAATGGACGTATATAATTTGGTAAAGAATAAGCTGTGTGAGCTCAAACAAACTGCTGATGAATTATCTAGTGAAAGCATGAGTGAGTCTGATGTAGAAGGGGCTCCGGGACTGAGTCTTTTTCAGGATCCATCTCAATGTGGACTGATTTTTTAAGGGTATGGCAGTCTGCCTGATGGTAAAAGTCAGACTGAGGGGGTTCCTCGTACTGATAATGTTTACTCCAGCTGTTCCTACTCGTTCGGTCAAAGGGGAAAATAAGCCAAGAGTAAACGATTTCCAGAACATGTTGGAACTAAAGAAGTTAGAGTTCGAGGAGTTTGAGAGAATCAGAGCACATGAGAGAATGATGCTTAGCATGCAGTTAGAGCTAGCCAAGATCCAGCAAGGTAAGAAGTGTGAGAGTACCCACATCCATGAAGATATCGGGGAAAAGTTTAGTTTTGGGGATGCTCTAAAACTTGTACCTTGTTTTACCGAGGAGAATGTGCCTGAATTCTTTAAGGCTTTCGAAAGGGTTGCTTCCAGGTTGTCTTGGCCTAGGGAGGTCTGGACAGTGTTGATTCAATGTCGCTTACTGGGCAAGGCTCAGAAGGTTTATAATGCTATAGAGGAGCAAGTATCTCGGGATTATGAGAAAGTGAAAGCTTTGATATTAAAAGCTTATGATTCGGTTCCCGAGGCCTACAGGCAGAGGTTTAGGAATTTTAACAAAACCCCGAACATGACTTTTGTGGAGTTTGCTCGTGTAAAGCAGGAGCATTTTGATGATTGGCTCAAGAGTCGCCAAGTAACTACTTTGGCGTCCTTGAAAGAGTTGATATTGATTGAAGATTTTAAAAAAATCGTGTGCTAAAGATTTAAAAGTGCATTTAGAAGACTTGAAAGTGACTTATTTTCCCGGAATTGGTCAGTTGAGTGATGAATACATATTGACCCATAAGGTTGGTACTGAGAACGTCAGGGGTAATTTCCCTGTGGTCAAGGGTAACTGGGAGAGTAAAAAGAGAGTGTTCTTTAACCAAAATAATTCTAATTTCCAGGCTGACTCTAACTCTGAAGCAAATTCCAGTTTTCAGGTCAAAAATCAACCAAAAAGTAATCCCAGTGGTAATTTTGTAAATAGGAATTTAGCAAAAACTAATAATGCTCATCCTAGTCGTACTATAACTAGTGGTGTGGGAAGTAGAACCTGTTACTGGTGTAATAAGAAAGGACATATCCAAGCTAATTGTTTTGCTCGTCAGAGTTATTTACAGAGGCAGGCTACTTCTCCTATTGCTGTGGTGAATAATGTTAAGGCTTCTCAACAATCTGTAGAGAATGAAGAAAATGGTAACAAAGGTAATAAAGAGAATGATTCCACCATGTGACTGTCATTTAATAAGTATGTTTGGCCAGGTCCACTGAGATTTGAGAAGGAAGTTATAAATGTAAAATTTTTGAGGGATACAGGTGCTGCTCGATCTTTATTGTTAAGAAGTAGGAAACCTCTTAACGTGAAGATCGCTAACTGTATTATTTTAAGTGGTTTTCCGGACACTGTTGTGTCGGCTCCTGTGGTTGAAGGAGAGATTGACATATTGGGTGTCATAAAGAATATTAATATGGCCATTGCTGATAAACTACCTATTCCTGGGATAGATGGTATCCTAGGAAATGACTTGTGTAATGTGGAGGGACAAGAATTGTTTCCTATTTTAACTTTGAATAAATTACCCATTGCTGTAACTACTCGCTGCCAGAGGAAAGGGCGTAACCTCTTGATGGACGGAGAGGATTTACATTTAGACCCTGTACAAGTAGATGTAGCAGTAGGAAGGCTCGAGTCTGTAGGAAGTAGTAGTAGTAGTAAGGTAGTTAGAGCATGGAATAGGGCTGATTTTATAAAAGCTCAGCATGATGAATTTGATGTGGAAATAACTGAGGGGGATGATATTTCTAAGCCATGTTTTGTATCGGAGAGAGGATTATTGTGTAGATTAAGCCGTTCTGCTCTTATGGAATCCTCAGAGTATCATAAGCAGATTTTGGTACCTAAACAATTGAGAGACGAATTGCTGCAGTTACCTCATGAGGATCCTTTCTCTTTCAAAATTTTAGGTGTGATTCTCGACAGTAAATTTACTTTTGAGAAACATATAAGGTCTGTGTCTTCTTCCATTTCACAAAAAATAGGCTTATTGAGAAAGTCTTTTAAGATTTTCGGTGATCAATCTATTCTGAAGAAGTGTTTTAACTCTTTCATTCTACCTTGTTTTGAGTATTGTTCTCCTGTCTGGTCTTCAGCTGCTGATTCTCATCTTAATTTGTTGGACAGAAACTTACGGTCTATTAAATTTCTTATTCCTGATCTAGATATTAATCTCTGGCACCGTCGTTCAATTAGTTCATTATGCATGTTACATTAGATTTTTCACAACTCTGACCATCCTTTACATTCAGATCTCCCTGGACAATTCTATCCTGTTTGTAATACTAGGCAGGCAGTTAATTCTAATAGCCAGGCCTTCTCCATTACGAGGCTAAATACTACGCAGTACTCTAGAAGTTTTATTCCAGCTGTGACCAAGTTGTGAAATGATCTTCCTAATCGGGTGGTTGAATCAGTAGAACTTCAAAAGTGCAAAGTTGGAGCAAATGCTTTTTTGTTGACCTGGCAGACATAGTCTTTTTATAGTTTATTTATAACATATTTGTTTTTGATGTTGTTGATAGTTTATTATATGACATGTCTGTTTTGACGTTGTTTCTTATTTCAGAATGATTTATTGTTAATTTGTTCTCTTAATTTATTTATCTCCTTATTTCCTTTCCTCACTGGGCTATTTTTCCCTGTTGGAGCCCCTGGGCTTATAGCATCTTGGTTTTCCACCTAGGGTTGTAGCTTGGATAGTAATAATAATAATAATAATAATAATAAGAGATTAACCAAGCTTTTTTGTGGCCTAAAATGAGAAGGTGTATTAAGCAGTTCTTGCGAACTTTTGTAACGTGCCAGGTCATAGGTAAACCTAATCAGGTATTGCGAAAAGCTCCATTAAAACCCATCCCTGTAATTGGTGAACCATTTGCAGAGATTGTCATTGATGTTGTTGGTCCTTTACCTAGAACTCAATCGGGATATATGTATTTATTAACTGTGATGGATAGGGCTTCTCGGTTCCCTGAGGCTTTCCCTCTTAGGAAAGTAACGTCAAAAGCTGTCTGGGAAAAGTTGGTAGAATATTTTTGTCGTTATGGGTTACCTTGTACCATTCAATCAGATTGTGGCACTAACTTTACTTCCAAGTACTTTAAGGACAGGTGTGCTGAACTGGCCATTCGGCACATCACCAGTGTCCCATACCATCCTGAAAGTCAAGGGGTTGTGGAAAGGTTCCACCAAACCTTAAAAAGTATAATTGGCAAGTACTGTTATGAAAGGGAGAGTAGTTGGCATAAGGAACTACCTTATGCGTTATTCGCAATAAGAACTCACCCAAATTAATCTACTGGTATTCCTCCTTTCAGATTGGTGTATGGTCATGAGGTTCGAGGTCTTTTAGAGGTGTTATTTGAAGTGTTGATTGGGGGACGAAAACAAATTCAAAATCTAAATATATTTTTATCTAATTTGAAAAATAAATTGAGTGGTGCCTGGAAATTTGCCAAAGGTAATCAGGAAGCTTCCCAGGCTAGTATGAAAGCATTCCATGATCATAAGGCAGTTAGTCGTTCTTTCGAATCTGGAGATCTGGTTCTGGTTTTAGATATGGACCCTGATAGTTTTCTGAAGCCCAGATTTAAAGGTCTATGGAAGGTAATAAGAAAGGTGTCTGACTTTAACTACGAATTAGATTCTCCAGGTTCTACTAGGAAGAGTAGAATTTTTCACATTAATAGATTAAAGAAATATTAAGGTAGAAATCTAAGTCCATTAAATATTGTTTATGAAATGCCATGTCCTCTAGCTACTGTATTTTATGATAATGTTGATGACCATGTACATGTAGAGAATTTAAGAACTAATGTTGAGATTTTTGATAAGGCAAATGTTTTGTTGGAACATCTGGATGAAGTCCAAAAGAAAGATTTGTTATGTTTCATAACGGCTTTTCCAGAAGTGTTTAGAGAGGCTCCAGGGCTTACTTCATGTCTTGAACATGATGTTGAGGTAGGTGATGCTCGTCCAGTAAAGCAGGCTCCTTACCGCCTGAACCCAGAAAAAGCCAAAGTAGTAGAGAAGGAGGTACAGTATATGCTGTACCACGATAATATTCAACCCAGCTTAAGTCCGTGGAGTTCTCCTATTGTTCTGGTAAAAAAACCTGATGGTAATTATAGAATGTGTGTTACCAAGAGTGACAGTTTCCCTCTTCCCCGGATTGACGATTTAATAGACCGAATTGGTTATGCCAAATTTGTAACTAAATTAGACTTATTAAAGGGTTATTGGCAGGTGCCATTGTCTCACAGGGCCCGTGAGATTTCGGCATTTGTCACCCCAAATGGGTTATATGAGTGTGAGGTGATGCCTTTTGGTTTGAAAATGCAGCCTGTACGTTAAAGCGCCTTATGAATAGGGTGATATGCGGGCTGGAGGTTACCGAAATATATATTGACGACTTGGTGGTATATAGTCAGGACTGGAAAACCCATGTTGAAAGGTTAAGGAAACTGTTTCAGGTTTTACGAAAGGCTGGTTTGGTTGTAAACATCGATAAGTGTGAGTTTGGTAAGGCTGTAGTGACGTATCTGGGTCATGAGGTTAGTTTAGGGAAGGTTGCTCCTAAACATGCTAATATTGAGGTTAGAGCTAACCTTCCTCAGCCGCGTAATGTCCGTGGTGTCCTTAAAGTTCTTGGTATGTTAGGGTATTACAGGAGATTCCTGAAGAATTTTGCTGACATCGCCTAGCCTTTAACTAATCTATTGAAAGAGAACAATAAGTTTTTGTGGAGTACGGAATGTGAAAAAGCATTTTTTAATTTGAAATCGGTATTAGTCTCGGAAACAATTCTTAGCTCTCCAAACTTTAATAAACCTTTTATTTTGGCGGTGGATGCCAGTGACGTGGGTGTTGGAGGAGTTCTGTTACAGAGAGATGATGAGGGGGAAATGCACCCTGTATCTTATTTCAGTAAAAAGTTACTCCCGGCTGAAAGAAAGTATTCCACCATAGAGTAGGAAGCTTTGGCTCTGGTGAAGAGCGTAGCCCATTTTTCTATTTACTTATCTAGTTCTCTCCAGGTTGAAGTGTTGACGGACCATAACCCGTTGGTATTTATAAATTAGATGAAGGGAGCGAATCAAAGGATTCTGCGATGGGCACTTCTCCTTCAGGAATATAACCTAACCTTTCAGCATATAAAAGGAGTGGACAACAAGATCCCCGATGCACTTTCTAGGATGTGAAGTGTGGGCTGTTGTGCCGTTCCTAGTTTTTTTATTTTCTTTTCAGATGATGTATAGGCTATTAATGTATTCTAAGGTTGATTTTGCTTATTTTTGTGCAATCCCGGTGTTCCCTGTTTTTTTTTGGTTTTTTTTTAGGGGCGGGGTGGCCAGTTAGGTTAAGTAGTCTTAGTGTGAGTGTTTTGGTTGGTCATGTTTACTCTCTTATTATCGTATTAAGGTAAAAAAAAAAAAAAGAAAAAAGAATATTTTTCCTGTTCAGTCAAATTAATTTTGTTTTCGTTGAAGGAGGAAAGTGTCAGGCAGTAACTTAATTTTAAAGTAAAATCTTGTTGTTTTACCTTTTTGCACTGATGGCTTTCATTTTTATTTTGTTTACAATTTTGTAAAGCTAAATTGATTATTTTGCTGTTGGTTTTACATTAGTACATTTATTTTGGTTAAATATAGTGTTTAATCTGCTTTGGTTTAAATGTAGTGTTTAATTTGCTTTGGTTGAAAAAGCTTAAGTTTTTTGGCGCCATCTATTGAGTGCATTTTGAAGTGCGGCCTTCCTCAGTATTTTTACTTCCTTAGCAAATTTGTAACTGTTTATTTTTCTTTGTGATGACTGGGAGTATTGTAAGGAGAGGTGACTTGTGACTCTCCTAAAGTATTCTCGGGAGTCGAGTTCAAGGCCGTTGAAGACTCTGGAGCTGCTGATCTGACTAATGTGGATTGTATATACAATACGTCATTGAGCTACTTCTTAATGTGGAAGGCAGTTTACCTGTGAAGCTACGTGTGAGAATAAGACTTGCAACTGTGGTTCAAGTGATCTACTGGCTTAATCTGGACATTGGCAGTTTGGTGTAGAGCAGGGCTCGAGAACCTTTTTCATCTTTGAAGGATATTTCTTCTGCATGAGCACCAGAGTGGTCTTGTTGGAGCAAGCAGGGAGGCTTCTCTCAGGTAAGAGGAACATCCCCTGTATTTTGGCGAGCCGTAGACTGAAAGTGCATATCCACCAACAGTTGTGAAGGGCAGTTCTACTGATGAGAGTGACTACTTGTGACCACATTTTTGAGCAGCAAATGGACTCATCTACCTCAGTATCGGTCTGTGTCATAGGACCAATATATTTGTGTATTTAATTGTCAAAGCTGTTGAAGGTTTAATATGAGAGTGTCATAAGATTATGTACTTTAATATTAAGGTTTAGATTATTGTGTCATAGGTAGGATTATTGTTTCTTTTTTTTATGTTCTTCCACTTCTTTCCTCCCTATTTAGTAATAGGTTAGCGTGGTGGGTAAAGGCTTTTGGGTCCCTTAACATTAAAGATATGATTTCCTCACTATGAGTAGGGTTTAGGTGATTCCTTGAGTTAATCGATGGCATATTGTAATTGATCAAATTTTTATTTTCTGTGAGCCATCAGTGTTAGTACATTTATGGTTATAATAAATATTGTGAAATTTTGCCCTTGTTTCTTTCTGGTTTTCCTCGCTCCTACTGATTTGTCACTGGATTTGAGAATAAGATAAAAGAACCCGTTATGGCTTCCTCCTAGAGGGGGTTCGTAACATATTTTGGCGACCGTGACAGGATCCAGGACAAACTCGATCGGTGGTGCGAGTTACCAGACTGTGCTGTGGGTGAGATTTTTCAGTATTTATTTTTGTTGTGCCTCATCACCTTCCTTCTTTTCCTTTTCATTATGTCTGATGTAGAGTTTAACCCTGCCGAATGTTTGGCTTCTGAGAATTGTATTAGGTATTTGAGTGCTCTAATTAAAGGAAATTTGAAAGCTTGTGCTAGGTCGTTAGGCATTTCTTTGACAAATAGGGAATTGAAAATGGACGTATATAATTTGGTAAAGAATAAGCTGTGTGAGCTCAAACAAACTGCTGATGAATTATCTAGTGAAAGCATGAGTGAGTCTGATGTAGAAGGGGCTCCGGGACTGAGTCTTTTTCAGGATCCATCTCAATGTGGACTGATTTTTTAAGGGTATGGCAGTCTGCCTGATGGTAAAAGTCAGACTGAGGGGGTTCCTCGTACTGATAATGTTACTCCAGCTGTTCCTACTCGTTCGGTCAAAGGGGAAAATAAGCCAAGAGTAAACGATTTCCAGAACATGTTGGAACTAAAGAAGTTAGAGTTCGAGGAGTTTGAGAGAATCAGAGCACATGAGAGAATGATGCTTAGCATGCAGTTAGAGCTAGCCAAGATCCAGCAAGGTAAGAAGTGTGAGAGTACCCACATCCATGAAGATATCGGGGAAAAGTTTAGTTTTGGGGATGCTCTAAAACTTGTACCTTGTTTTACCGAGGAGAATGTGCCTGAATTCTTTAAGGCTTTCGAAAGGGTTGCTTCCAGGTTGTCTTGGCCTAGGGAGGTCTGGACAGTGTTGATTCAATGTCGCTTACTGGGCAAGGCTCAGAAGGTTTATAATGCTATAGAGGAGCAAGTATCTCGGGATTATAAGAAAGTGAAAGCTTTGATATTAAAAGCTTATGATTCGGTTCCCGAGGCCTACAGGCAGAGGTTTAGGAATTTTAACAAAACCCCGAACATGACTTTTGTGGAGTTTGCTCGTGTAAAGCAGGAGCATTTTGATGATTGGCTCAAGAGTCGCCAAGTAACTACTTTGGCGTCCTTGAAAGAGTTGATATTGATTGAAGATTTTAAAAAAATCGTGTGCTAAAGATTTAAGAGTGCATTTAAAAGACTTGAAAGTGACTTGTTTTCCCGGAATTGCTCAGTTGAGTGATGAATATATATTGACCCATAAGGTTGGTACTGAGAACGTCAGGGGTAATTTCCCTGTGGTCAAGGGTAACTGGGAGAGTAAAAAGAGAGTGTTCTTTAACCAAAATAATCCTAATTTCCAGGCTGACTCTAACTCTGTAGCAAATTCCAGTTTTCAGGTCAAAAATCAACCAAACAGTAATCCCAGTGGTAATTTTGTAAATAGGAATTTAGCAAAAACTGATAATGCTCATCCTAGTCGTACTATAACTAGTGGTGTGGGAAGTAGAACCTGTTACTGGTGTAATAAGAAAGGACATATCCAAGCTAATTGTTTTGCTCGTCAGAGTTATTTACAGAGGCAGGCTACTTCTCCTATTGCTGTGGTGAATAATGTTAAAGCTTCTCAACAATCTGTAGAGAATGAAGAAAATGGTAACAAAGGTAATAAAGAGAATGATTCCCCCATGTGACTGTCATTTAATAAGTATGTTTGGCCAGGTCAACTGAGATTTGAGAAGGAAGTTATAAATGTAAAATTTTTGAGGGATACAGGTGCTGCTCGATCTTTATTGTTAATAAATAGGTTACCTCTTAACGTGAAGATCGCTAACTGTATTATTTTAAGTGGTTTTCCGGACACTGTTGTGTCGGCTCCTGTGGTTGAAGGAGAGATTGACATATTGGGTGTCATATAGAATATTAATCTGGCCATTGCTGATAAACTACCTATTCCTGGGATAGATGGTATCCTGGGAAATGACTTGTGTAATGTGGAGGGACAAGAATTGTTCCCTATTTTAACTTTGAATAAATTACCCATTGCTGTAACTACTCGCTGCCAGAGGAAAGGGCGTAACCTCTTGATGGACGGAGAGGATTTACATTTAGACCCTGTACAAGTAGATGTAGCAGTAGGAAGGCTCGAGTCTGTAGGAAGTAGTAGTAGTAGTAAGGTAGTTAGAGCATGGAATAGGGTTGATTTTATAAAAGCTCAGTATGATGAATTTGATGTGGAAATAACTGAGGGGGATGATATTTCTAAGCCATGTTTTGTATCGGAGAGAGGATTATTGTGTAGATTAAGCCGTTCTGCTCTTATGGAATCCTCGGAGTATCATAAGCAGATTTTGGTACCTAAACAATTCAGAGACGAATTGCTGCAGTTACCTCATGAGGATCCTTTCTCTTTCAAAATTTTAGGTGTGATTCTCGACAGTAAATTTACTTTTGAGAAACATATAAGGTCTGTGTCTTCTTCAATTTCACAAAAAATAGGCTTATTGAGAAAGTCTTTTAAGATTTTCGGTGATCAATCTATTCTGAAGAAGTGTTTTAACTCTTTCATTCTACCTTGTTTTGAGTATTGTTCTCCTGTCTGGTCTTCAGCTGCTGATTCTCATCTTAATTTGTTGGACAGAAACTTACGGTCTATTAAATTTCTTATTCTTGATCTAGATATTAATCTCTGGCACCGTCGTTCAATTAGTTCATTATGCATGTTGCATTAGTTTTTTCACAACTCTGACCATCCTTTACATTCAGATCTCCCTGGACAATTCTATCCTGTTCGTAATACTAGGCAGGCAGTTAATTCTAATAGCCAAGCCTTCTCCATCACGAGGCTCAATACTACGCAGTACTCTAGAAGTTTTATTCCAGCTGTGACCAAGTTGTGAAATGATCTTCCTAATCGGGTGGTTGAATCAGTAGAACTTCAAAAGTGCAAAGTTGGAGCAAATGCTTTTTTGTTGACCTGGCAGACATAGTCTTTTTATAGTTTATTTATGACATATTTGTTTTTGATGTTGTTGATAGTTTATTATATGACATGTCTGTTTTGACGTTGTTTCTTATTTTAGAATGATTTATTGTTAATTTGTTTCTTCATTTATTAATCTCCTTATTTCCTTTCCTCACTGGGCTATTTTTCCCTGTTGGAGCCCCTGGGCTTATAGCATCTTGGTTTTCCACCTAGGGTTGTAGCTTGGATAGTAATAATAATAATAATAATAATAATAATAATAATAAGAGATTAACCAAGCTTTTTTTTTGGCCTAAAATGAGAAGGTGTATTAAGCAGTTCTTGCGAACTTTTGTAACGTGCCAGGTCATAGGTAAACCTAATCAGGTATTGCGAAAAGCTCCATTAAAACCCATCCCTGTAATTGGTGAACCATTTGCAGAGATTGTCATTGATGTTGTTGGTTCTTTACCTAGAACTCAATCGGGATATATGTATTTATTAACTGTGATGGATAGGGCTTCTCGGTTCCCTGAGGCTTTCCCTCTTAGGAAAGTAACGTCAAAAGCTGTCTGTGAAAAGTTGGTAGAATATTTTTGTCGTTATGGGTTACCTTGTACCATTCAATCAGATTGTGGCACTAACTTTACTTCCAAGTACTTTAAGGACAGGTGTGCTGAACTGGCCATTCGGCACATCACCAGTGTCCCATACCATACTGAAAGTCAAGGGGTTGTGGAAAGGTTCCACCAAACCTTAAAAAGTATAATTGGCAAGTACTGTTATGAAAGGGAGAGTAGTTGGCATAAGGAACTACCTTATGCGTTATTCGCAATAAGAACTCACCCAAATTAATCTACTGGTATTCCTCCTTTCAGATTGGTGTATGGTCATGAGGTTCGAGGTCTTTTAGAGGTGTTATTTGAAGTGTTGATTAGGGGACGAAAACAAATTCAAAATCTAAATATATTTTTATCTAATTTGAAAAATAAATTGAGTGGTACCTGGAAATTTGCCAAAGGTAATCAGGAAGCTTCCCAGGCTAGTATGAAAGCATTCCATGATCATAAGGCAGTTAGTCGTTTTTTCGAATCTGGAGATCTGGTTCTGGTTTTAGATATGGACCCTGATAGTTTTCTGAAGCCCAGATTTAAAGGTCTATGGAAGGTAATAAGAAAGGTGTCTGACTTTAACTACGAATTAGATTCTCCAGGTTCTACTAGGAAGAGTAGAATTTTTCACATTAATAGATTAGGGAAATATTAAGGTAGAAATCTGAGTCCATCAAATATTGTTTATGAAATGCCATGTCCTCTAGCTACTGTATTTTATGATAATGTTGATGACCATGTACATGTAGAGAATTTAAGAACTAATGTTGAGATTTTTGATAAGGCAAATGTTTTGTTGGAACATCTGGATGAAGTCCAAAAAAAAGATTTGTTATGTTTCATAACGGCTTTTCCAGAAGTGTTTAGAGAGGCTCCAGGGCTTACTTCATGTCTTGAACATGATGTTGAGGTAGGTGATGCTCGTCCAGTAAAGCAGGCTCCTTACCGCCTGAACCCAGAAAAAGCCAAAGTAGTAGAGAAGGAGGTACAGTATATGCTGTACCACGATAATATTCAACCCAGCTTAAGTCCGTGGAGTTCTCCTATTGTTCTGGTAAAAAAACGTGATGGTAATTATAGAATGTGTGTTGACTACTGTAGGGTTAATCAGGTAACCAAGAGTGACAGTTTCCCTCTTCCCCGGATTGACGATTTAATAGACCGAATTGGTAATGCCAAATTTGTAACTAAATTAGACTTATTGAAGGGTTATTGGCAGTTGCCATTGTCTCAAAGGGCCCGTGAGATTTCGGCATTTGTCACCCCAAATGGGTTATATGAGTGTGAGGTGATGCCTTTTGGTTTGAAAATGCAGCCTGTACGTTAAAGCGCCTTATGAATAGGGTGATATGCGGGCTGGAGGTTACCGAAATATATATTGACGACTTGGTGGTATATAGTCAGGACTGGAAAACCCATGTTGAAAGGTTAAGGAAACTGTTTCAGGTTTTACGAAAGGCTGGTTTGGTTGTAAACATCGATAAGTGTGAGTTTGGTAAGGCTGTAGTGACGTATCTGGGTCATGAGGTTAGTTTGGGGAAGGTTGCTCCTAAACATGCTAATATTGAGGTTAGAGCTAACCTTCCTCAGCCGCGTAATGTCCGTGGTGTCCTTAAAGTTCTTGGTATGTTAGGGTATTGCAGGAGATTCCTGAAGAATTTTGCTGACATCGCCTAGCCTTTAACTAATCTATTGAAAGAGAACAATAAGTTTTTGTGGAGTACGGAATGTGAAAAAGCATTTTTTAATTTGAAATCGGTATTAGTCTCGGAAACAATTCTTAGCTCTCCAAATTTTAATAAACCTTTTATTTTGGCGGTGGATGCCAGTGACGTGGGTGTTGGAGGAGTTCTGTTTCAGAGAGATGATGAGGGGGAAATGCACCCTGTATCTTATTTCATTAAAAAGTTACTCCCGGCTGAAAGAAAGTATTCCACCATAGAGTAGGAAGCTTTGGCTCTGGTGAAGAGCGTAGCCCATTTTTCTATTTATTTATCTAGTTCTCTCCAGGTTGTAGTGTTGACGGACCATAACCCGTTGGTATTTATAAATAAGATGAAGGGAGCGAATCAAAGGATTCTGCAATGGGCACTTCTCCTTCAGGAATATAACCTGGTCTTTCAGCATATAAAAGGAGTGGACAACAAGATCCCCGATGCACTTTCTAGGATGTGAAGTGTGGGCAGTTGTGCCGTTCCTGGTTTTTTTATTTTCTTTTCAGATGATGTATAGGCTATTAATGTATTCTAAGGTTGTTTTTGCTTATTTTTGTGCAATCCCGGAGTTCCCTGTTTTTTTTTTTTTTTTTTTTTAGGGGCGGGGTGGCCAGTTAGGTTAAGTAGTCTTAGTGTGAGTGTTTTGGTTGGTCATGTTTACTCTCTTATTTCGTATTAAGGTAAAAAAAAAAAAAGAAAAAAGAATATTTTTCCTGTTCAGTCAAATTAATTTTTTTTTTCGTTGAAGGAGGAAAGTGTCAGGCAGTAACTTAATTTTAAAGTAAAATCTTGTTGTTTTACCTTTTTGCACTAATGGCTTTCATTTTTATTTTGTTTACAATTTTGTAAAGCTAAATTGATTATTTTGCTGTTGGTTTTACATTAGTACATTTATTTTGGTTAAATGTAGTGTTTAATCTGCTTTGGTTTAAATGTAGTGTTTAATTTGCTTTGGTTGAAAAAGCTTAGGTTTTTTGGCGCCATCTATTGAGTGCATTTTGAAGTGCGGCCTTCCACAGTATTTTTACTTCCTTAGCAAATTTGTAACTGTTTATTTTTCTTTGTGATGACTGGGAGTGTTGTAAGGAGAGGTGACTTGTGACTCTCCTAAAGTATTCTCGGGAGTCGAGTTCAAGGCCGTTGAAGACTCTGGAGCTGCTGACCTGCCTAATGTGGATTGTATATACAATACGTCATTGAGCTGCTTCTTAATGTGGAAGGAAGTTTACCTGTGAAGCTACGTGTGAGAATAAGACTTGCAACTGTGGTTCAAGTGATCTACTGGCTTAATCTGGACATTGGCAGTTTGGTGTAGAGCAGGGCTCGAGAACCTTTTTCATCTTTGAAGGATATTTCTTCTGCATGAGCACCAGAGTGGTCTTGTTGGAGCAAGTAGGGAGTTTCTCTCAGGTAAGAGGATCATCCCCTGTATTTTGGCGAGCCGTAGACTGAAAGTGCATATCCACCAACGGTTGTGAAGGGCAGTTCTACTGATGAGAGTGACTACTTGTGACCACATTTTTGAGCAGCAAATGGACTCATCTATCTCAGTATCGGTCTGTGTCAAAGGACCAATATATTTGTGTATTTAATTGTCAAAGCTGTTGAAGGTTTAATATGAGAGTGTCATAAGATTATGTACTTTAATATTAAGGTTTAGATTATTGTGTCATAGGTAGGATTATTGTTTCTTTTTTTTATGTTCTTCCACTTCTTTCCTCCCTATTTAGTAATAGGTTAGCGTGGTGGGTAAAGGCTTTTGGGTCCCTTAACATTAAAGATATGATTTCCTCACTATGAGTAGGGTTTAGGTGATTCCTTGAGTTAATCGATGGCATATTGTAATTGATCAAATTTTTATTTTCTGTGAGCCATCAGTGTTAGTACATTTATGGTTATAATAAATATTGTGAAATTTTGCCCTTGTTTCTTTCTAGTTTTCCTCGCTCCTACTGATTTGTCGCTGGATTTGAGAATAAGATAAAAGAACCCGTTATGTCTTCCTCCTAGAGGGGGTTCGTAACATATTTTGGCGACCGTGACAGGATCCAGGACAAACTCGATCGGTGGTGCGAGTTACCAGACTGTGCTGTGGGTGAGATTTTTCAGTATTTATTTTTGCTGTGCCTCATCACCTTCCTTCTTTTCCTTTCCATTATGTCTGATGTAGAGTTTAACCCTGCCGAATGTTTGGCTTCTGAGAATTGTATTAGGTATTTGAGTGCTCTAATTAAAGGAAATTTGACAATTGGGCTAGGTCGTTAGGCATTTCTTTGACAAATAGGGAATTGAAAATGGACGTATATAATTTGGTAAAGAATAAGCTGTGTGAGCTCAAACCAACTGCTGATGAATTAACCCTGGATAGGTACGATGGGTCGTTTGCGACCCCGAGCGTAAAAAAAAAACAGGTTTTTTTCACGTGACTCACCCCCGTGACTGAATTTGTGGGTGATCGACCTGCAGGAGGTGTCTCCCCTACACGCTCTAGTAGTGTCCAGATGTGCATTGCTGTAGCTGTACTCCTTCCCCGATTTCTGAGACGCGTCGGGGTCGAGCGCGACCGAGTTTACCCTTCTAAGGTAGTTTGCATAATTATCAAAGTTATTACGTATTATGAAATTGTCGTAGAATGGTGCAACTTGTATAGGTTATCAGTTGTGGAAAGTCTTGGTGGATTGTTTGGCTACCATGTGCATGATTTTTTTTTTAGTTAAAATGTCGTTCATCACCACGAGGACCATTTTACCGCGAGTGCCCCTTATTAATTTTTTTTCATTTTTTTGCCAAGTCATTTTTCCGTAAGATATTGCCAAATAGTGTCGTAAAACTTTTGCTTGTTTAGTGTTGGAAAGTGTGTCTAGATGATCTGGCTACCCATGCGTGACTTTGTTTTTGTCAGATACGACGTAGTTATTGGTATATTGGGTATTTAACGGCGGTTACCAATTTCTGTTTTTTTTTCAATATTTCTAAAAATTACTACGTAGTAAGGAATTGCCGTATATTATTCATTTTTTTTTCATGTTTATGTGTTAGAAAGTGTGCCTTGATGGTTGGGCTAACACGTGCATGTCTTCTTTTTTATCTGAGATGCCATATATTAGATTGTCGGGCATTTTACCGCGAGTGCCCCTTTTTCATTTTTTTGCATTTTTTTGCCAAGTCATTTTTCCGTAAGATATTGCCAAATAGTGTCGTAAAACTTTTGCTTTTTTAGTGTTGGAAAGTGTGTCTAGATGATCTGGCTACCCATGCGTGATTTTTTTTTTGTCAGATACGACGTAGTTATTGGTATATTGGGTATTTAACTGCGGTTGCCAATTTCTGTTTTTTTTCAATATTTGTAAAAATTTACTACGTAGTAAGGAATTGCCGTATATTATTGATTTTTTTTTATGTTTATGTGTTTGAAAGTGTGCCTTGATGGTTGGGCTAACGCATGCATGTCTTTTTTTTTATCTGAGATGCCGTATATCAGAATGTTGGCCGTTTTTCCGCGAGTGCCCCTTTTTATTTGTTTTGCATTTTTTTTGCTTAGTCATGTTACCGTAAGGAATTGGCAAGTAGTGTCGCAAAACTTATATTTTTATAGTGTTGGAAAGTGTTTCTAGATGATCTGGCTACCCATGCCTATTTTTTTTTTAGCCAGATATGGCGTATATATAAGTATGTGTTCGACTTTCCTGTGATTGCCATTTTTTCGTTTTTTCCCATTTCTTTCAAAATTACTACGTACTAAGGAACTATCACAGAGTAATGATTCATTTATATGTTTATTTGTCGGAAAATGTGCCTTGATGGTTTGCCTAGCACGTGGCTGAAATTTTTTTTTCTGAAATGCCGTATATTAGAATGGCCATTTTTCCACGAGTGCCCCTTTTTATTTGTTTTGTATTTTTTTGCTTAGTCATGTTACCGTAAGGAATTGGCAAGTAGTGTCGCAAAACTTATAATTTTATAGTGTTGGAAAGTGTTTCTAGATGATCTGGCTACCCATGCCTATCTTTTTTTTAGCCAGATATGGCGTATATATAGGTATGTGTTCGATTTTCCGGTGATTGCCATTTTTTCGTTTTTTCCCAATTCTTTCAAAATTACTACGTACTAAGGAACTATCACAGAGTAATGATTCCTCTAGATTTTTATTTGTCGGAAAATTTTGTTTACTTCTTTTTTGATTGAATATCATCAAATTTTTTTAGCTAAAATATTATATTGTTTTACATTTTTTTTCGATTTTATTTCCCTTCAAAAAAATTTTTTTGGGTCAGAATTTTAATTTTATAACCGTAAAATAATCGACAATTATCCAGCAACCCACCATACAATTTTTATGCATATCCAATAATAATTAGATTAGTAAATAACACCTTGAAATTGACATACCCTTCCTACATTTCAAGTGGCAGATTAGGGAGTCTGAGTCAGTGTGGTTGGCGGCCATTTTATGGACATATCCGAAGCGTAAGCTGCCCTATCTATATATATTCTTGTTCCCTATAGAATTTGTGATATTTTGGTATATTTTTACCTGCATAAATATCATATTATATATTAAATATATGTATTTTTTTACGAAATTTCTAAGTACTCAAAAAATTACCTCTAGATATGGCCCCTGATATAAATGTAATTTACAAAATAATGAAGATTTTTTTACATATTTCTATTTTAGGATAACATATGTTTATTCCCTAAAAAAATTAGCCACTTCCTATTTCATTTGGGTACCCCAAAAAATTCATGAAATTTGGACAAATTTTTTTGGCCTAAAAAAGTTACCCTTTTTTTCTCATTTCAGATCTTCACCTCCATGGGTCTGACTTGATCCAAAATACATCAAGATGTGTCCTAAAAATTCAAGAATCAATTCCTGAAAGGATTTGTGTATATATGTATAAACTTTTTTTTATGAATTTTTATGTCAGGTCTTTTTTTTTCTACTTAATTTTTTAAAATATTTATAATAAATAGTTTTTCTGCAGATGAGTAGTATTTATCTTTACAGTTGTTTTAAGCATTCATTGAAGTTTTTTTTTGGCAAAAGAAAAAAGGAGGTTACTGCAAAAACTGATTTTTCAAATATTTTTTTTGGCGTCGGGGTCGTTCGCGTCCGAGTATACCCTTAAAGGGGTGTCCGAGGAGCGTACCTATCCAGGGTTAACTAGTGAAAGCATGAGTGAGTCTGATGTAGAAGGGGCTCCGGGACTGAGTCTTTTTCAGGATCCGTCTCAATGTGGACTGATTTTTTAAGGGTATGGCAGTCTGCCTGATGGTAAAAGTCAGACTGAGGGGGTTCCTCGTACTGATAATGTTTCTCCAGCTGTTCCTACTCGTTCGGTCAAAGGGGAAAATAAGCCAAGAGTAAACGATTTCCAGAACATGTTGGAACTAAAGAAGTTAGAGTTCGAGGAGTTTGAGAGAATCAGAGCACATGAGAGAATGATGCTTAGCATGCAGTTAGAGCTAGCCAAGATCCAGCAAGGTAAGAAGTGTGAGAGTACCCACATCCATGAAGATATCGGGGAAAAGTTTAGTTTTGGGGATGCTCTAAAACTTGTACCTTGTTTTACCGAGGATAATGTGCCTGGATTCTTTAAGGCTTTCGAAAGGGTTGCTTCCAGGTTGTCTTGGCCTAGGGAGGTCTGGACAGTGTTGATTCAATGTCGCTTACTGGGCAAGGCTCAGAAGGTTTATAATGCTATAGAGGAGCAAGTATCTCGGGATTATGAGAAAGTGAAAGCTTTGATATTAAAAGCTTATGATTCGGTTCCCGAGGCCTACAGGCAGAGGTTTAGGAATTTTAACAAAACCCCGAACATAACTTTTGTGGAGTTTGCTCGTGTAAAGCAGGAGCATTTTGATGATTGGCTCAAGAGTCGCCAAGTAACTACTTTGGCGTCCTTGAAAGAGTTGATATTGATTGAAGATTTTAAAAAAATCGTGTGCTAAAGATTTAAGAGTGCATTTAGAAGACTTGAAAGTGACTTATTTTCCCGGAATTGCTCAGTTGAGTGATGAATATATATTGACCCATAAGGTTGGTACTGAGAACGTCAGGGGTAATTTCCCTGTGGTCAAGGGTAACTGGGAGAGTAAAAAGAGAGTGTTCTTTAACCAAAATAGTTCTAATTTCCAGGCTGACTCTAACTCTGAAGCAAATTCCAGTTTTCAGGTCAAAAATCAACCAAACAGTAATCCCAGTGGTAATTTTGTAAATAGGAATTTAGCAAAAACTGATAATGCTCATCTTAGTCGTACTATAACTAGTGGTGTGGGAAGTAGAACCTGTTACTGGTGTAATAAGAAAGGACATATCCAAGCTAATTGTTTTGCTCGTCAGAGTTATTTACAGAGGCAGGCTACTTCTCCTATTGCTGTGGTGAATAATGTTAAGGCTTCTCAACAATCTGTAGAGAATGAAGAAAATGGTAACAAAGGTAATAAAGAGAATGATTCCCCCATGTGACTGTCATTTAATAAGTATGTTTGGCAAGGTCAACTGAGATTTGAGAAGGAAGTTATAAATGTAAAATTTTTGAGGGATACAGGTGCTGCTCGATCTTTATTGTTAAGAATTAGGTTACCTCTTAACGTGAAGATCGCTAACTGTATTATTTTAAGTGGTTTTCCGGACACTGTTGTGTCGGCTCCTGTGGTCGAAGGAGAGATTGACATATTGGGTGTCAAAGAATATTAATCTGGCCATTGCTGATAAACTACCTATTCCTGGGATAGATGGTATCCTAGGAAATAACGTGTAATGTGGAGGGACAAGAATTGTTTCCTATTTTAACTTTGAATAAATTACCCATTGCTGTAAATACTCGCTGCCAGAGGAAAGGGCGTAACCTCTTGATGGACGGAGAGGATTTACATTTAGACCCTGTACAAGTAGATGTAGCAGTAGGAAGGCTCGAGTCTGTAGGAAGTAGTAGTAGTAGTAAGGTAGTTAGAGCATGGAATAGGGCTGATTTTATAAAAGCTCAGCATGATGAATTTGATGTGGAAATAACTGAGGGGGATGATATTTCTAAGCCATGTTTTGTATCGGAGAGAGGATTATTGTGTAGATTAAGCCTTTCTGCTCTTATGGAATCCCCAGAGTATCATAAGCAGATTTTGGTACCTAAACAATTGAGAGACGAATTGCTGCAGTTACCTCATGAGGATCCTTTCTCTTTCAAAATTTTAGGTGTGATTCTCGACAGTAAATTTACTTTTGAGAAACATATAAGGTCTGTGTCTTCTTCCATTTCACAAAAAATAGGCTTATTGAGAAAGTCTTTTAAGATTTTCGGTGATCAATCTATTCTGAAGAAGTGTTTTAACTCTTTCATTCTACCTTGTTTTGAGTATTGTTCTCCTGTCTGGTCTTCAGCTGCTGATTCTATTCTTAATTTGTTGGACAGAAACTTACGGTCTATTAAATTTCTTATTCCTGATCTAGATATTAATCTCTGGCACCGTCGTTCAATTAGTTCATTATGCATGTTGCATTAGATTTTTCACAACTCTGACAATCCTTTACATTCAGATCTTCCTGGACAATTCTATCCTGTTCGTAATACTAGGCAGGCAGTTAATTCTAATAGCCAGGCCTTCTCCATCACGAGGCTCAATACTACGCAGTACTCTAGAAGTTTTATTCCCAGAGTATCATAAGCAGATTTTGGTACCTAAACAATTCAGAGACGAATTGCTGCAGTTACCTTATGAGGATCGTTTCTCTTTCAAAATTTTAGGTGTGATTCTCGACAGTAAATTTACTTTTGAGAAACATATAAGGTCTGTGTCTTCTTCAATTTCAAAAAAAATAGGCTTATTGAGAAAGTCTTTTAAGATTTTCGGTGATCAATCTATTCTGAAGAAGTGTTTTAACTCTTTCATTCTACCTTGTTTTGAGTATTGTTCTCCTGTCTGGTCTTCAGCTGCTGATTCTCATCTTAATTTGTTGGACAGAAACTTACGGTCTATTAAATTTCTTATTCCTGATCTAGATATTAATCTCTGGCACCGTCGTTCAATTAGTTCATTATGCATGTTGCATTAGATTTTTCACAACTCTGACCATCCTTTACATTCAGATCTCCCTGGACAATTCTATCCTGTTCGTAATACTAGGCAGGCAGTTAATTCTAATAGCCAGGCCTTCTCCATCACGAGGCTCAATACTACGCAGTACTCTAGAAGTTTTATTCCAGCTGTGACCAAGTTGTGAAATGATCTTCCTAATCGGGTGGTTGAATCAGTAGAACTTCAAAAGTTCAAAGTTGGAGCAAATGCTTTTTTGTTGACCTGGCAGACATAGTCTTTTTATAGTTTATTTATGACATATTTGTTTTTGATGTTGTTGATAGTTTATTATATGACATGTCTGTTTTGACGTTGTTTCTTATTTTAGAATGATTTATTGTTAATTTGTTCTCTTCATTTATTTATCTCCTTATTTCCTTTCCTCACTGGGCTATTTTTCCCTTTTGGAGCCCCTGGGCTTATAGCATCTTCCTTTTCCACCTAGGGTTGTAGCTTGGATAGTAATAATAATAATAATAATAATAAGAGATTAACCAAGCTTTTTTTGTGGCCTAAAATGAGAAGGTGTATTAAGCAGTTCTTGCGAACTTTTGTAACGTGCCAGGTCATGGGTAAACCTAATCAGGTATTGCGAAAAGCTCCATTAAAACCCATCCCTGTAATTGGTGAACCATTTGCAGAGATTGTCATTGATGTTGTTGGTCCTTTACCTAGAACTCAATCGGGATATATGTATTTATTAACTGTGATGGATAGGGCCTCTTGGTTCCCTGAGGCTTTCCCTCTTAGGAAAGTAACGTCAAAAGCTGTCTGGGAAAAGTTGGTAGAATATTTTTGTCGTTATGGGTTACCTTGTACCATTCAATCAGATTGTGGCACTAACTTTACTTCCAAGTACTTTAAGGACAGGTGTGCTGAACTGGCCATTCGGCACATCACCAGTGTCCCATACCATCCTGAAAGTCAAGGGGTTGTGGAAAGGTTCTACCAAACCTTAAAAAGTATAATTGGCAAGTACTGTTATGAAAGGGAGAGTAGTTGGGATAAGGAACTACCTTATGCGTTATTCGCAATAAGAACTCACCCAAATGAATCTACTGGTATTCCTCCTTTCAGATTGGTGTATGGTCATGAGGTTCGAGGTCTTTTAGAGGTGTTATTTGAAGTGTTGATTGGGGGACGAAAACAAATTCAAAATCTAAATATATTTTTATCTAATTTGAAAAATAAATTGAGTGGTGCCTGGAAATTTGCCAAAGGTAATCAGGAAGCTTCCCAGGCTAGTATGAAAGCATTCCATGATCATAAGGCAGTTAGTCGTTCTTTCGAATCTGGAGATCTGGTTCTGGTTTTAGATATGGACCCTGATAGTTTTCTGAAGCCCAGATTTAAAGGTCTATGGAAGGTAATAAGAAAGGTGTCTGACTTTATCTACGAATTAGATTCTCCAGGTTCTACTAGGAAGAGTAGAATTTTTCACATTAATAGATTAAAGAAATATTAAGGTAGAAATCTAAGTCCATTAAATATTGTTTATGAAATGCCATGTCCTCTAGCTACTGTATTTTATGATAATGTTGATGACCATGTACATGTAGAGAATTTAAGAACTAATGTTGAGATTTTTGATAAGGCAAATGTTATGTTGGAACATCTGGATGAAGTCCAAAAGAAAGATTTGTTATGTTTCATAACGGCTTTTCCAGAAGTGTTTAGAGAGGCTCCAGGGCTTACTTCATGTCTTGAACATGATGTTGAGGTAGGTGATGCTCGTCCAGTAAAGCAGGCTCCTTACCGCCTGAACCCAGAAAAAGCCAAAGTAGTAGAGAAGGAGGTACAGTATATGCTGTACCACGATAATATTCAACCCAGCTTAAGTCCGTGGAGTTCTCCTATTGTTCTGGTAAAAAAACCTGATGGTAATTATAGAATGTGTGTTGACTACTGTAGGGTTAATCAGGTAACCAAGAGTGACAGTTTCCCTCTTCCCCGGATTGACGATTTAATAGACCGAATTGGTAATGCCAAATTTGTAACTAAATTAGACTTATTGAAGGGTTATTGGCAGGTGCCATTGTCTCACAGGGCCCGTGAGATTTCGGTATTTGTCACCCCAAATGGGTTATATGAGTGTGAGGTGATGCCTTTTGGTTTGAAAATGCAGCCTGTACGTTAAAGCGCCTTATGAATAGGGTGATATGCGGGCTGGAGGTTACCGAAATATATATTGACGACTTGGTGGTATATAGTCAGGACTGGAAAACCCATGTTGAAAGGTTAAGGAAACTGTTTCAGGTTTTACGAAAGGCTGGTTTGGTTGTAAACATCGATAAGTGTGAGTTTGGTAAGGCTGTAGTGACGTATCTGGGTCATGAGGTTAGTTTGGGGAAGGTTGCTCCTAAACATGCTAATATTGAGGTTAGAGCTAACCTTCCTCAGCCGCGTAATGTCCGTGGTGTCCTTAAAGTTCTTGGTATGTTAGGGTATTACAGGAGATTCCTGAAGAATTTTGCTGACATCGCCTAGCCTTTAACTAATCTATTGAAAGAGAACAATAAGTTTTTGTGGAGTACGGAATGTGAAAAAGCATTTTTTAATTTGAAATCGGTATTAGTCTCGGAAACAATTCTTAGCTCTCCAAATTTTGATAAACCTTTTATTTTGGCGGTGGATGCCAGTGACGTGGGTGTTGGAGGAGTTCTGTTTCAGAGAGATGATGAGGGGGAAATTCACCCTGTATCTTATTTCAGTAAAAAGTTACTCCCGGCTGAAAGAAAGTATTCCACCATAGAGTAGGAAGCTTTGGCTCTGGTGAAGAGCGTAGCCCATTTTTCTATTTACTTATCTAGTTCTCTCCAGGTTGAAGTGTTGACGGACCATAACCCGTTGGTATTTATAAATAAGATGAAGGGAGCGAATCAAAGGATTCTGCGATGGGCACTTCTCCTTCAGGAATATAACCTGGTCTTTCAGCATATAAAAGGAGTGGACAACAAGATCCCAGATGCACTTTCTAGGATGTGAAGTGTGGGCTGTTGTGCCGTTCCTAGTTTTTTTATTTTCTTTTCAGATGATGTATAGGCTATTAATGTATTCTAAGGTTGTTTTTGCTTATTTTTGTGCAATCCCGGAGTTCCCTGTTTTTTTTTTTTTTTTTTTTAGGGGCGGGGTGGCCAGTTAGGTTAAGTAGTCTTAGTGTGAGTGTTTTGGTTGGTCATGTTTACTCTCTTATTTTCGTATCAAGGTAAAAAAAAAAAAGAAAAAAGAATATTTTTCCGGTTCATTCAAATTAATTTTTTTTCGTTGAAGGAGGAAAGTGTCAGGCAGTAACTTAATTTTAAAGTAAAATCTTGTTGTCTTGCCTTTTTGCACTGATGGCTTTCATTTTTATTTTGTTTACAATTTTGTAAAGCTAAATTGATTATTTTGCTGTTGGTTTTACATTAGTACATTTATTTTGGTTAAATGTAGTGTCTAATCTGCTTTGGTTTAAATGTAGTGTTTAATTTGCTTTGGTTGAAAAAGCTTAAGTTTTTTGGCGCCATCTATTGAGTGCATTTTGAAGTGCGGCCTTCCTCAGTATTTTTACTTCCTTAGCAAATTTGTAACTGTTTATTTTTCTTCGTGATGACTAGGAGTGTTGTAAGGAGAGGTGACTTGTGACTCTCCTAAAGTATTCACGGGAGTCGAGTTCAAGGCCGTTGAAGACTCTGGAGCTGCTGATCTGCCTAATGTGGATTGTATATACAATACGTCATTGAGCTGCTTCTTAATGTGGAAGGCAGTTTACCTGTGAAGCTACGTGTGAGAATAAGACTTGCAACTGTGGTTCAAGTGATCTACTGGCTTAATCTGGACATTGGCAGTTTGGTGTAGAGCAGGGCTCGAGAACCTTTTTCATCTTTGAAGGATATTTCTTCTGCATGAGCACCAGAGTGGTCTTGTTGGAGCAAGTAGGGAGGCTTCTCTCAGGTAAGAGGAACATCCCCTGTATTTTGGCGAGCCGTAGACTGAAAGTGCATATCCACCAACGGTTGTGAAGGGCAGTTCTACTGATGAGAGTGACTACTTGTGACCACATTTTTGAGCAGCAAATGGACTCATCTATCTCAGTATCGGTCTGTGTCATAGGACCAATATATTTGTGTATTTAATTGTCAAAGCTGTTGAAGGTTTAATATGAGAGTGTCATAAGATTATGTACTTTAATATTAAGGTTTAGATTATTGTGTCATAGGTAGGATTATTGTTTCTTTTTTTTATGTTCTTCCACTTCTTTCCTTCCAATTTAGTAATAGGTTAGCGTGGTGGGTAAAGGCTTTTGGGTCCCTTAACATTAAAGATATGATTTCCTCACTATGAGTAGGGTTTAGGTGATTCCTTGAGTTAATCGATGGCATATTGTAATTGATCAAATTTTTATTTTCTGTGAGCCATCAGTGTTAGTACATTTATGGTTATAATAAATATTGTGAAATTTTGCCCTTGTTTCTTTCTAGTTTTCCTCGCTCCTACTGATTTGTCGCTGGATTTGAGAATAAGATAAAAGAACCCGTTATGTCTTCCTCCTAGAGGGGGTTCGTAACATATTTTGGCGACCGTGACAGGATCCAGGACAAACTCGATCGGTGGTGCGAGTTACCAGACTGTGCTGTGGGTGAGATTTTTCAGTATTTATTTTTGCTGTGCCTCATCACCTTCCTTCTTTTCCTTTCCATTATGTCTGATGTAGAGTTTAACCCTGCCGAATGTTTGGCTTCTGAGAATTGTATTAGGTATTTGAGTGCTCTAATTAAAGGAAATTTGAAAGCTTGTGCTAGGTCGTTAGGCATTTCTTTGACAAATAGGGAATTGAAAATGGACGTATATAATTTGGTAAAGAATAAGCTGTGTGAGCTCAAACAAACTGCTGATGAATTAACTAGTGAAAGCATGAGTGAGTCTGATGTAGAAGGGGCTCCGGGACTGAGTCTTTTTTAGGATCCGTCTCAATGTGGACTGATTTTTTAAGGGTATGGCAGTCTGCCTGATGGTAAAAGTCAGACTGAGGGGGTTCCTCGTACTGATAATGTTTCTCCAGCTGTTCCTACTCGTTCGGTCAAAGGGGAAAATAAGCCAAGAGTAAACGATTTCCAGAACATGTTGGAACTAAAGAAGTTAGAGTTCGAGGAGTTTGAGAGAATCAGAGCACATGAGAGAATGATGCTTAGCATGCAGTTAGAGCTAGCCAAGATCCAGCAAGGTAAGAAGTGTGAGAGTACCCACATCCATGAAGATATCGGGGAAAAGTTTAGTTTTGGGGATGCTCTAAAACTTGTACCTTGTTTTACCGAGGATAATGTGCCTGGATTCTTTAAGGTTTTCGAAAGGGTTGCTTCCAGGTTGTCTTGGCCTAGGGAGGTCTGGACAGTGTTGATTCAATGTCGCTTACTGGGCAAGGCTCAGAAGGTTTATAATGCTATAGAGGAGCAAGTATCTCGGGATTATGAGAAAGTGAAAGCTTTGATATTAAAAGCTTATGATTCGGTTCCCGAGGCCTACAGGCAGATGTTTAGGAATTTTAACAAAACCCCGAACATAACTTTTGTGGAGTTTGCTCGTGTAAAGCAGGAGCATTTTGATGATTGGCTCAAGAGTCGCCAAGTAACTACTTTGGCGTCCTTGAAAGAGTTGATATTGATTGAAGATTTTAAAAAAATCGTGTGCTAAAGATTTAAGAGTGCATTTAGAAGACTTGAAAGTGACTTATTTTCCCGGAATTGCTCAGTTGAGTGATGAATATATATTGACCCATAAGGTTGGTACTGAGAACGTCAGGGGTAATTTCCCTGTGGTCAAGGGTAACTGGGAGAGTAAAAAGAGAGTGTTCTTTAACCAAAATAGTTCTAATTTCCAGGCTGACTCTAACTCTGAAGCAAATTCCAGTTTTCAGGTCAAAAATCAACCAAACAGTAATCCCAGTGGTAATTTTGTAAATAGGAATTTAGCAAAAACTGATAATGCTCATCCTAGTCGTACTATAACTAGTGGTGTGGGAAGTAGAACCTGTTACTGGTGTAATAAGAAAGGACATATCCAAGCTAATTGTTTTGCTCGTCAGAGTTATTTACAGAGGCAGGCTACTTCTCCTATTGCTGTGGTGAATAATGTTAAGGCTTCTCAACAATCTGTAGAGAATGAAGAAAATGGTAACAAAGGTAATAAAGAGAATGATTCCCCCATGTGACTGTCATTTAATAAGTATGTTTGGCAAGGTCAACTGAGATTTGAGAAGGAAGTTATAAATGTAAAATTTTTGAGGGATACAGGTGCTGCTCGATCTTTATTGTTAAGAAGTAGGTTACCTCTTAACGTGAAGATCGCTAACTGTATTATTTTAAGTGGTTTTCCGGACACTGTTGTGTCGGCTCCTGTGGTCGAAGGAGAGATTGACATATTGGGTGTCAAAGAATATTAATCTGGCCATTGCTGATAAACTACCTATTCCTGGGATAGATGGTATCCTAGGAAATGACTTGTGTAATGTGGAGGGACAAGAATTGTTTCCTATTTTAACTTTGAATAAATTACCCATTGCTGTAACTACTCGTTGCCAGAGGAAAGGGCGTAACCTCTTGATGGACGGAGAGGATTTACATTTAGACCCTGTACAAGTAGATGTAGCAGTAGGAAGGCTCGAGTCTGTAGGAAGTAGTAGTAGTAGTAAGGTAGTTAGAGCATGGAATAGGGCTGATTTTATAAAAGCTCAGCATGATGAATTTGATGTGGAAATAACTGAGGGGGATGATATTTCTAAGCCATGTTTTGTATCGGAGAGAGGATTATTGTGTAGATTAAGCCGTTCTGCTCTTATGGAATCCCCAGAGTATCATAAGCAGATTTTGGTACCTAAACAATTGAGAGACGAATTGCTGCAGTTACCTCATGAGGATCCTTTCTCTTTCAAAATTTTAGGTGTGATTCTCGACAGTAAATTTACTTTTGAGAAACATATAAGGTCTGTGTCTTCTTCCATTTCACAAAAAATAGGCTTATTGAGAAAGTCTTTTAAGATTTTCGGTGATCAATCTATTCTGAAGAAGTGTTTTAACTCTTTCATTCTACCTTGTGTTGAGTATTGTTCTGTCTGGTCTTCAGCTGCTGATTCTCATCTTAATTTGTTGGACAGAAACTTACGGTCTATTAAATTTCTTATTCCTGATCTAGATATTAATCTCTGGCACCGTCGTTCAATTAGTTCATTATGCATGTTGCATTAGATTTTTCACAACTCTGACCATCCTTTACATTCAGATCTCCCTGGACAATTCTATCCTGTTCGTAATACTAAGCAGGCAGTTAATTCTAATAGCCAGGCCTTCTCCATCACGAGGCTCAATACTACGCAGTACTCTAGAAGTCTTATTCCAGCTGTGACCAAGTTGTGAAATGATCTTCCTAATCGGGTGGTTGAATCAGTAGAACTTCAAAAGTTCAAAGTTGGAGCAAATGCTTTTTTGTTGACCTGGTAGACATAGTCTTTTTATAGTTTATTTATGACATATTTGTTTTTGATGTTGTTGATAGTTTATTATATGACATGTCTGTTTTGACGTTGTTTCTTATTTTAGAATGATTTATTGTTAATTTGTTCTCTTCATTTATTTATCTCCTTATTTCCTTTCCTCACTGGGCTATTTTTCCCTGTTGGAGCCCCTGGGCTTATAGCATCTTGCTTTTCCACCTAGGGTTGTAGCTTGGATAGTAATAATAATAAAAATAATAATAAGAGATTAACCAAGCTTTTTTTGTGGCCTAAAATGAGAAGGTGTATTAAGCAGTTCTTGCGAACTTTTGTAACGTGCCAGGTCATGGGTAAACCTAATCAGCGGTCTTTTTGCTTGTATTCGCGTTCCCTCCTAAATTCATATGTTCACCGTCTTCCGCCTCACATCTAGCTGCAATGCTGCTTGCATTAGTGTTTCCTCCTAAATCAGTCTTCTTTCTGTATTTTGCCTCACATCTAGCTTCCATTCTGCTTGCATTCGAGTTCCTACTTAAATTCCTTTGTTATTCATCTTCGGCTTCACGTCTAGCTGCCATTCTGCTTGTATTAGGATTCCTTCTCAAATCCATCTGCTCTTCATACTCAGCCTCACATCTAGCTGCCATTCTGCTTGCATTAGTGTTTCTTCTTAAATCCGTATGTTCTTCATATTCTTTTTTACGAATAGTGGCCATTCAACTCTCGTAATTTTTTCTTTGTCCTTCATCCTGTTTATCACG
>NC_090741.1:26615159-26658593 GCF_036898095.1 Palaemon carinicauda | reverse complement strand
TTTAGAGACGTCTATTTTAGGAATATATAATCTCGAGGCTTTTAATGAAAACGAAAATTTTTTGTCTAGTATAGGTAATAAATCGTGTACAGCACTGATGGACTTTCAGCTAGAAAAAATTGGTATCAGCCATGCTGGATTTAATTTATATCTAAATATAAGAAATGTAAATTGTGCGCCAATATTTTATACAAATATTACTAGTGAAAATCTATTACCTTCGGTTGATGAATATCTCATAAATGAAGTTAAAAATAAAACCAGAATATCAAAAATATTTAATTGATAATAATATTGTCAAAAAAATTAATATTTGTAATTGGGTTATTAAGAATGAAATTGAATCAAGCGACGATGAAAAGGAAATATCATCGAGCGACAATGAAAATGAAATAACATCAAGATTTTGTATTGATAATGATAATGATGATGAAGAAGAAGAAGAAGTTTGCAGTCAACCGAAAAAGCGAAAGACCAATAAAAACCTCATTATTTTTCAATCGACATCATTTCATCAATAAATTAAATGAATTAGTTCCAGTTCGATGAGGGATACACATAATTGTTGAACTAATAAAACTACATAGATTATCACGCAATTGATTTTCGGGTGATATTTTAATTAAATAATTCTTTACATTTTCAAATGTATATTTCTGTAATACATTACAAGGAAATTTCATTCCTTGGCGGTTGATTGGATTATATCGATTACCCGTCAAAATGCCCACAAGATGAATAAGAATGAGTGTTGCATTAATGTGTGGATTATTTTTTTCGATTTTTATATATAACAAATTACTAAGATTAATAATACTAGTGATGTGTCCTAACCATTTATCAACATTTCTTATGTCTGTTGAATATACCAAATATAATTGTTTATTATTGCTAATTAATCTACATACATCAAATAACCACATTGGTATACCAGGAAAAACTGGATGGTTGATAACTAATCCATATCTTTCAATACCATCACTTAGCATATAACTAACATAAAATTTACTTTTTCTACAATCAATGAAATGGGCTATAATTGAAAACATATTAATATCTGCTATAAAAATATCATCATATTTATATTTGGAACCAAGAATTGTTTCAATAAGAATATTATCATCGATTAGATATGTATGTATATATTTATTAATCAGAGTATTTTTGTTATCAATGTTTCCTTCGTTTAGTGCTTTGTAATACATTTTAGAAATGAATTCGTACAATAAACCATTTTTTTTATCATATCTAGAGGACTTTCTAGTGATATTTTTATTGTTCTGGTTTCTTTCCCGTTTTTTATTTTCAAGATATATATCCATATCTAAATGGGGATATATATATTGATGATTTGCGTTTTTATCATCATTTAAGAAATTTTCAGTATCATTCTTAATAATTGTAGAATCATTTTTATTGGCTTTTATAATGGTGTGGCTTTGATCAAATTGAGATTGAATTTGAGTGTGTTGGAGAGTTTTCCATACAATGGCTGATATATCTGTGCCAGGCTCATATAATTCCATTTTATGTAGGTTTGTTTAAATAATGATAATGTTAACTCCAAAACAATTTGTTTGTTTATTTATTACTTTTATTTTTTTTTTGTAAAGTCGGCGTGCGATTGTAATGTTTTTTTCAATATCATTATTATTATTATATTTATTATTCTTATATATATAAATTATGTTATTTTCCATCATTATTTATTATTTCAATTATATTTTGTTCAACATATAAATAATTTTTCAATCGCGCTCATCTTCTGCATAAATGATGCTTCCAAATAAGGATGGTTCTTGTTTTGGTGATTGAGACGAAAAATTTGCTATTATATACACATATATATCTTTGGCAATAGCTTTGTCATAAATTTTTCCAATGAATTTAAATAATTCATTATTTCTGTTTGAAAAGAAATAAAGCGTATTTATTGTAGATTTATTAATTTTTAAATTGGGGGGGTTTGTATTATTGCAAAGACTGGCCATAGGTTGCTTTGTAGTGTACTTTGTGGAAAAGATATTTGGACGATTATTTATATTATCAAACAAGGGACCGAGCAAATTATATAATTTGTCAATGGTATCGACACACGGAACATAACTTTTAAATGTTACTACTGTTTTATTTTGTTCTAAATTCATATTTATTGAATTTTTTAATTATTAAAAAAATGAAATTATATGACGATTCTTTGATTCAAATTCCGATAGATAATATAGACTCTAATTTGATTAAAAACTGTCTCAAGAACAACCCAAACATAAAGGAATATAAAAAAATGTTTTATTATCGATGGCACCGAAAAATAAAATCTAGAAAGGGAAAAAAATATAAAAAAAACATGGGAAACAAAAGTAAAAATGCCTTCATTTATGCTGGTAATCCCATAGCAAAATATAAATCAAATAAAAATAAACCCGCCCAACAATTTTTTTGTTTGTGTGAAAATAGATTTTGGGGAAAATAAAATGTATCATGACTTAAAAAAAAAACAATTTCCAAAATTGGTTACTTACAAAGATTTACTGAGTAATCATTATTGTTTGAATACATTTCCAAGGAAGAATATGATTTATGTGATAATTTATCGGTGGTCAAGATAATAATAGAATATGAAAACGGGGAATTAATGGTTGATAATTCAAATACTTTATGCCATTTTTGGCAACCACACTTGGTTAATAATGTATCTGTAATATTACAAGATTTTTTATATTTGTGTTCGGTTTGTCTAGAGGATAATTGTCGTGCGGTTAATTCATTCGTGCATAGGTGTGGTCATATTATGTGCTTGTCTTGTGTTCAATCTAAAATAAATATTTATCCCAAAATCCCACACAAAAAACCTTTTAAATGAATGTCAGTTATGCAGAGGAAAAAATATAGATATTGAATAATAACAAAAAAGTTTCTTATTTGCTACCCAACGTACTGCCGCTATGAAGTTTAGTACTGTAATCATAATAAAAAGACGCTTGTATAATGATAATATTCAGAAAATAAAAAAATTCTATACAATTCACCCCAAGTTTTTCTTTATTGTTCATATTTAAAAAATAACGAAACAACACATCAACTCTATAAAAAAATGAATATAGAACCAGTGGATAATAATTTATTAAATCATATATTATCAAAAATTCAAAAATCCTATTATAACGTTCCAGGATTGACTTATGATTCTAGGGAGTTAAAATTTTTGTGTAGGCACATAGATAAGGAAATATTAAACAGCGTGAGTTTATCGCCATATCATGGACAAAGAAATCCTCTATTGAAAACATATACAAATTTAAATATTTTTCGATATATGATAGACAACATAAATCGTGTTTTACAGGAGTCGGGTGATGTTAGACCATTCGAAACATATTTCGATAAACTTAAATATAATCCAATTGAAGAAATTTATGAGGTCTTGTGTTTTATTTATTACTTAGATGCTCATGAAAATTATATCAATGATACAAAAAAATTTAATTGTGTAGTGGAAAATTATTCAACGGATGATAAAAAAACATTTTCCGGTAGTAGAACGGAATGTTTAATTAAAACATTAGATTTAGATTGGTGGAATAAAACAAGAAAAAAAGCTAAGATTTTTTCTATAGACACAGAAAAAAAGAAACACGTTGGCAATATATATAAATTGTTTAATGGATTAATGAGTTTTATCATGACGCATAACTCTCATGATCAAAATTTGTGGGATTCCATCGGTATTGCATGTGGTGACATAAAGGGGAAAAAGGCTGTAATTATTGAAGCTATATATACTGGCCTTATAACTAACAACGACGTTACTCAAATTTCACAAATTCTTGCAAGCGAACTATCGCTAGATTCATCCCCAAGTAAAGTAGCTGCACTTATTTACATAACTATTTTTTCATATAAGATTTTGTATTTTAGTTATATAAGATCGTCGAAATTTACTTAAAAATGAAAATGTCTAATATTTTATTTGAGCAATCACAATTTTCATTCTTGGTGTAGTAATTATTTTTAGACACAATTTGACAATATATTGGTAAATAATCTGGCCAAATTATAAAATCATCATTTCGAATTTTATTGCCCAATTCTAATACAAATTTTAAACACTATCAAAAAACATTCAAAGTTTTATTTATTTCAGCATGTTTTTGTAATTCTTTGCGGAATATGATAGGAATCTTATATTTCATAAAATCTAATCGCGACATAACATTTAAACACGCATTTTTGAGATTTGGAAAATAATGTTCTTGATTCTCATTAATCATATTAAATATTTTATCTCTATCAATAATACCCCTCGGATATGCTAGAATTATCCTTTTAAAAATTTCTATATCTTTAGTAAAAAATAGGAAATGAAAATAGGAGTATTTTAATCTAAAAATTATTTGACTGTATATAAAAAAATAATAGATTTTTTCTTTAATTTGTAGTCTAATAATCAATAAAATATCATTGTTTGAAATGTGGAGACCATAAAGTCTATCTATATTCTTAATTTCTAATGACATTTTAACGAAAAAATTATAATCTGATAATTTCAAATCCTTTTTTATCCAATTATCATTTCCATAGTAAGGTAAAACAGTATAAAATGACGTGGTCTCTTTTTTTTTCGATGGAAGTAGTCATGATACACCTTTCATGTGTTAGGGGTATAACATACTTATTATATTTTGAAAATTCACTAGCCGTAAAAGGTAAAGATCGAGGGGATGTACTATTCAAGTCATTGAAATAATCCTTTAAGAAATGTTCCATATCGATGGTTGTTTCTATTCCCGGAACAAATGATTTAAAATTTAGGTGACCGCTATGCATTTTGTTAATATATAAAATTTTGATCACTTTATGAAATTTTACCAAATAATAATCTCAAAACACAAAGAAATTATCTTTTGAATAAATACGCGTGCATATATATATATATATATATATATATATATATATATATATATATATATATATATATATATATATATATAATATTAATATTTTTCAGTATAAATATTAATATTATTATTATTAACAGTGTAATTATTCAATTGTTTAAGAATTTTTTCAAAATATTGTTGTTTGGTAGTAAATAGAAAAAAGTGTGATATAGTATAAATAATATGTTAAAACTTATCACCTTTAATAAAAAAAAAAATGATAAAACGTAGGTTGAAATGAAATAAATTCAAGAGTTAGTCACATTGAAAATATGACTAATAATAGTAATTAAATATTCCAGGGGAAAAATGTGGAATATAAAAAAACCTACCAACCCACCCACCCCCTAACCCCCTTTATCCACCCATTCTCGGCCCCTCTAAACAATAAAAAGAGTGGTCATTAAAGCTAGTTGGTTAGTACAACACGCCGCAGCCATGGCCGAGGACGAAAATCAACTCTTTATAGATATATTTATAAAAAACCGTTACAACCAACGACAAAGTTGTAAACCCGGTTTTAGATAGTAACTGTATCTTTAATCTTTTAAAAATTCTTTATCCAGCGGCAACCGAAACTACTTTAAGTTTGCTAAAAGAAAACGGACTCAAGGAAATATTATCAAATATATCACCATTTTCATCGTTTTCATATAAAAATATAGGACTTTGTCTCGTTCCAATTTATGAAAAAGGTAACATTAATGAAGAATATATGAAATCAATACAGAAGGATTTTTCGAACTTTACGATTAAAACTATCCCACAATCTCAAAACGAACACAATCAAATAAATGAATGGGCTAAATGTTGTGGGTGGGTTTATCAAAATAACAACAATAAAAACAATGAAAATTTTGTTGGAAATATCGAAAATCAAACTAGAATTTATTTTATGACAAAGTCAAAATACTTTGGTGAATGGGTATATAAATTTAAAAAGTTTGATACTGAATCGAGAGATTTTTATGTCGAACCCAATAAAACAAGGAAAATACCCATGATGAAAAAATGTGGGATAACACCCATCAAAAATTACGCTGATACATTTGGTAGTCTTACTTGTAATGTTTACGAGTTCCCCTATAAAAATAATGATATGAGTATGATAGTTATTTTACCAGATAAGATTTGTTATAAACATGAATTATTAAATCAAGTGATTAATAATTATAATAAAAACGGTATTCATGAAAAACTGAAGAAAATGAAACAAAAAATAAACTTTACGCATATATTTATGCCAAAATTTCATATTAATAACAGCTTTACACTAAATGACACTTTTATAGGAATACCAAAATTAGCTCCTTTAGTACAAAATGCCGATTTGCGAGGAATTTTACAAGAAAAAGAGAAGACGCGGTGGTTACAGCCCGTTAATACCGTTATTATTGAAACTTGTGTTTATATTAATAATAATGAAAATGGAACTGAAATGAACGCACAAGCAAATGCTTGCTATATGGATGGTGGACCGGATTATTATTTGCCTTTAAATTTGAATAAACCCTTTGTTTATAGTATTCACGATAATAATTCTGGAAGAATAGGTATTTTGGGAATTTTCACATAAATAAAAAAAATTATTTGGGATATTTTCCCTAGCTTTTATATTTATGGTATTACTAATATTTATAAGTGTGCGCCGATATTTGCACAAATTCCTTACAATGTTTGAAGCCCGCCTCGTTCAAAGCAGCATTCTCAATAAAGCCACCAATGCCATCAAGGAGTTGTTAAATGAGGCGACATGGGTCTGTACAGAATCTGGCATTCAACTACAGGCCATGGATACAAGCCACGTTTCTCTGGTATCTCTTAATCTACTCGCCGAAGGTTTTGATAAATACAAATGCGAACGCGATCTTAGTTATGGGAATAAACATCTCCGTTATGTCCAAAATATTAAAGTGTGCTAATGACGATGATGATGTTATAACAATAAAGTCCCAAGACAATGCGGACACGATCACATTTATCTTTGAATCTCGCAGTCAACAAAAAAAATCTAAGTATGTAATGAAATTAATGAATTTAGATCAAGAATATTTAAATATTCCTGATATTAACCACAATTGCACAATTAGAATGCCATCAAATGAATTTTCCCTTATCTGTAGAGATCTTAGTCAATTTGGTGATTCCATAGACATAACTTGCAATAAAGATAGTGTAAAATTTTCAACAGCCGGTGATATTGGCACCGCAAATATAAAATTTACAAAAACGTCTAGTGTAGATAACAAAGAAAGGGCCGTAGAAGTTGAGGTACAAGAACCCACCAAGATGACCTTTTCGTGTAGATACCTTAATTTATTTACCAAAGCTACCGCCTTTTCTCCTAGAGTATCTCTTTTCATGTCCCTTAATATGCCTATGGTTGTGGAATATAGTATTGAAGGCGTTGGCAACATTCGCTATTTTTTGGCCCCAAAAATAGAGGAAGAGAATAATAACTAAATATTATTTTCGTAAATTACTTTAACAACCGTTGTTATTTCGTTATTACCACACTGTATTAGTGTAGTTGTGTTTTGTATAAGTGTTTGTCCAGTAAATTTATTTGTATATTAATAATAATTTTATTAAATTATTTCTATATATAATTATTGAGTTTTAATTAGTTTTCCTATATCTATTTTATATCTTTTTTATTAATTTTATTAAATTTATAAGAAGGGACGGTTGGAATATATGGACTAAAAAACAATAAGAAAATAAAAATTAATTGATAATTATAAAAATAAAGATAGATCAATTTTTTAGAAAATATTAATCGGAAGATAATTATGAACATGTTGTTGGGGTGCTATGACCAAGAGATATTTAATGATTATTATCCAAACAATATCTTTACTCATCCAAATTTTAAACAAATTTATGAAAGAAAAGACATCGCAGAAGAATATCACGTTCATCAAAAAATACTTTTTCAGTGTACAAATCAAATGTCATATAAAAAAGAAATACTACCCAATAAACAACAAAACTTTTTATCATACGAACATTTTGAAATATTACCAGGAGAAATAGACCGGTTGTATGGATATATAGAGGTTGTCGTTAATCAAAATCAACATTATCCATGTAGAACGTGTTTAAGAGTTGATAAAAAGCAGCAACATATGCCCTTGTATATTGAGTTTGTAGATAAAATTGGTCCCCCTTATAACATTCCCGATAAAATGTTTATAACCGAGAATTTTGAAACGTTTTTTTTATAATGCACTATTTAGAATTTTTTCTTGTGAACTTTGTGATTTTTTAAAGAAATATGATGATATTGATGTAAATAAATATTTTCCCGATAATGACGAGGGATTTGCAAGTGAAACTTCAGACGAAGGATATAATAGCGATTAAATGAGAAATGAAGAAGATGGGGTTAGATGTTAGAAGAAGAAAAATAAATGTATTGATGGGGGGGGGGGGGTGGGGGGGGAGGAGAGAGAGAGAGAGAGAGGGAAGGGGAACCATTATTCCAATATCATCATGAATTATATATTTTCAGTTATTATCATGAAAAATTTGCGGAGTGTATGAAAATAAATGATAAACAAATCCAATCCAGTATATATAAAAATAAACGAATTGAGAAAGAAATACGAATCCTTTTATTTCATATTCATTCCTCTTATTCGTTACCTGCCATCATATCTAATAGACAATAATACAGTCTATAAATTGGCACAAGATATGGTATTAGTTGATCCTAATAGCTATTATCAGACAAAATAATAATTGTAAACGCAAAAAACTAAATTGCATAGAGTAGTTAGAAATATCTTCCTCACATTTAAATAAAAAAAATAAAGAATGTGAGTTATACTAAAAGAAAAAAAAAATCAATCGCATATAATATATTTATATATATAAAAAATTGATGATAATTATGTGTAGTAACATATGCAGTTATATACTCTCCATAGCATTCCTCGCAAAAAGGTGTTTATAAACAAAACTTTTATAACACTTTATTTTAAATTGTTATGAAATATATGATTTAAAAAAAATACGATGACATTGACATGAATAAATAAATATCTTTCTATTTCTATGAAACGAAAATTATAATGAGCTAATGTTGTTGGAATTGAATCCAAGTATAAAAGGGGAAAGTAATCACCAAAGCTAACCATTTGTTCTAGGGATGGATTTAGACAACATGAACAGCGAGGACGAGGGATTCGCAAGTGAAACTTCAGACGAAGGATATAATAGCGACGAAACGAAAAATGAAGAAGGTGGTTATACGAAAGACGATCTTGAAATAGACGTTGAATATTATCATAGGTATATAATGAAAGTGGAAGAAAAGATATTAGTGGAAAGACGGGAACCATCTTTCCAACACCATCATCATCAACAGAAAAAATAAACGCATGAATTTTTAGTAATGGAATTCACAAAAAACGTTTGTTTTATATTTAAACAACAAATAAAACGCTCGTGGCTATCATCTTTTTAATTATTACCAAAAAAAAATTGACTAAGTGTATAAAAATAAATTATAAACGTTTATATAAAATATACATAATAGTTGATAAGTATTCCAATACAGCATACATAAAATTTACAAACAACCACTATAATGCTATATGTAGTACTAAATTTATTGTCGCGGTCGTTTGGTAGTATTTCTAATAATGAATTGTTTGCGGCCGAGAATATTTAAAAAATTTTCGCGTTCGGTCTCTTTTGGTATTTGTTTAGATAAAATTATAGAATCATAGAAAAAAAGGAAAGTGTCAGTCAATGTATTTAGATTTTTAAATGGTTGGTTGTATGTAATATATATATAAATATTATTATTTAATTGTTTAGATATAAAAAATATAATAATGTTTCCCATTTGGGAAGATTATAAAATTCACGGGTTGAACAAAAATTTGAATCATCTACAAAATATAAAAAGAAAATGTATACTACGCGAAGAGGCGGCCGTATTTCCAAATGACGAGCTTGACCATTATTTCATTAGAATAGGATTAATAGAAATGAAGCCCCATAAATATGGAAATTCATCGATAATTAATTTGCCCACGGTTTTTGGGGCCGTTTCACCCCAGGAAGTCCTTCTTGGACTTGTATGTCCCAATGAAAGTACGAATAAATATTATGAAAAAATATTTTATTGGTTTGTAGAAAATCCAATGTGTGATTTATACAACAAATTTAATATGTCTATTTCACAACAAGGTATTGATTAAAGTAATCCCATATCAGCTTTAGGTGAACTTATTACGCCATGCAGAAATAAGAATATTTGGTTTTTTAAGAATGATTTAATTAATTGTCAAAAACTAAAGATATTTATAAAACTAACCACTTCAGATATGATCGAGATATTAAAAAACTGCCCTGATCCTAGTATAGGTTTAGATTCTAATAATTATCTTATTGATGCTCCCGAAAAATTTGTACAAATAATAAACGAATTGAGAAAGAAACATGAATCGTTTGATTTCATATTCAATTTTATTCATTATTTACCCTCGCATGTATTGCATCTAATAGACGATAATGCAGTTTATAAATTGGCACAAGATATTGTATTAGTTGATTCTAATTGCTTTTACCAGAAAAAAATAACCGCAAACACAAAAAACAAAATTGCATAGAGCATTATTAAATATGGAAGAATATATTTCATGTCGTAAAAAATAAAAGTGAAATGCCAGAATATTTTTTCACGCACAATAAATATTCCACATAAATGTAAGAAATATAACGAGAATAATCTAATAATTTATGAAGTTATTTATTCAATAAATGAAGGCGACTTGGTAACTTCATTTAGAAATATCCTCCTCACAAATAAACAAAAAAATAAAGAATATGGATTATATTAATAAAGTAGAAAAAAAAACAATCGCACATATAATATTTATATATCATAAAAAATGATAATTATTTTTGTCACAAAATTAATTAATTGGTTGTTAATTTTACCTGCAAAGGATTACATATATATATATATATATATATATATATATATATATATATATATATATATATATATATATATATAGATATAGATATCAATTACTTACCACTATCGCAGCTCCTTTTTTCTTCCTGTATTTCAAAAGAACGAGCAAATAAATGTAGGCTACGCAGTGTAACGATATCTCTTCCCCCTTTTTTTACTTGTTTCTCGTTGTGGGTACAGCGAGACACTATTTTTGTGTACACATTATACCCGCCGACATTAGCTTTTACTGTTATACTTTTTGTTTTGTTTATATGGCTATTAGCTAGTTTAAAAAATAAAAGACCACCAATTTATATATTTTTAACTAACCAACTACAACCCTTTCTCTAATTAGGCTAAACTACGTTAATTGGTTTGTTGGTCAAAAACAACGCAAAATATTTTAAAGCATTTTTATTCATAGACAATTACACCTTTTTTTTATTCATATCATTCACCAATCTTTTAGATAATCTATATACATTATTGTCGGCATCCAAAAATATATTATTTTTTTCATCATATTGAAGATCTACTGTCAATAAATCTTTTTCCTTAATTTTGATTATTGTATCTTTATTTATTACAATTATGCCATCATATGAAACGAGCCTTTTAAATTCTAGCAAATTTTTATGATGTGACATAATAGCGGTATGGAAAAAAAGTAGGTTGATTGGTTATTATACTTTTTTGTAAAAATTATATAAATAAAACACATAGAAAATATTTCAAATTGTTGATGATGGTTGTTTATTTCATTATCATATATCTTATTCTTTCTTTATAAAAAAATGATAATTAACCATAAAACGAGAACAAAAACAACGACAATAATAATACATTTGATTATACTCTTGGTAATTATTATCATTCTTCATATCATATTTTCAAATTTTACTAATTAAAATCAGATATCACTGCTTTATTTAGATAAAAACAATAGTCAACAAATATTACAAAAAGAAGATAAGGGAGTGGAAATATATAATGTATTACCATACACTGCAACAACAACAAAATGCCTTCTTGGGATATAGAAAATGAACACGAACACGAGAATGAAAAAGAAATTAATCCTCCTTTTTTCACTTGTTCCGAAAAAGAAAATATTTCAAAAAAATCATCATCATCATCATCATCATTTTTTCTTAATAATAATGAAGAATGTTTAGATATAAAATTTCCTATATATGATAAAACCTCTCATAGTTTATTATTATTTCCTAAAATTAATCAAAAATATTTATTACCCAATAGTAAAGAAATACCTTATCATAATAAATTTGGTGGATTCGGTTATTGTGGTTTTGGGAAATTATTATTTGATATAAAAACTAGTAATAACTGGTCTTGTTTTTGTTATGCTCCAGAATATTTTGGAGGAGAAATGTGCGATGAACCCCAACAAAAAATGATTAAGGAAAATAAATGTATTAAAGTTGCACATAGAACTAATATTCTTAATGAAAATATATCATCCTTTAATCCTTTTATTGATGGCATCTGTACTCATTGTATTTCTCCGGAAACTCAAGTACCCGTTGTTAACGCAACATTTCCTTTGTGCAAAGAAATTAATGGTGAGGTTGAAGAAAATGAAATTGTAGTAACAAAAAAGGAAAATTATTTCAAAGATCCGTGCAAATATGATGCATTAAATCCTCATTTATATAACAGCCCAAACAATAAATATATACCAGGTTACGGTTGTGTTTGTGATTTTCATAATGGTTTTGTTGAAGGGATATTAGAAAACCGCAAGAGCCCAAAAAAGGAAGAAAAAGACGAAGAAGAAGTGTCAAATGTGTGCATCAAAATTGGAAAAAATAACACAACTTCATTTCATACAACAGATATTGCATATTATACACTGAATAATAATTTTAAGCCCATACAAGTACATTCTTATAAAGAATTAGAAAGTCCATTTAATATTATTTTTCCCAACAAAAAAGAAATTTTAGTAAAACAACATTCTTTGAAAAAGGCAAACAATCATGATTGGTTAAATAGAGTTATCAAACCATCAAGAGAATTTCCAATTCGTCATATGCATCACCCATATAAAAAATGGCCGGTCGTTCATAAGAAATTTTTAGTTAATCAATATACTCAAAAAGAGTTAACCCATCCAATATCTGCCCTTAGATTAGCAACGGGAAGAGGTTTTGAAACTAAACACTGGTATGAAACAACTAATAATCGTTTTTTGAATAATGCAGTACTTGGGCGTCCTATAGTTTATACATTTCATAATAACAACACACCCTGGACGGGAAAAGTCTTTTTAAATCCATTGGGAGCAGTTTATCGTCAATATTACGGGGCTACTATTTTATCAAAACCAGGAGAAATTGTAAAATTACAGTTAAGGGGTTATAAGCAAGAAGAGTATCCCGATAATTCTATTATCGCCTTACCACCCGACTATAAAACAGAAATGATGGATAAAAATCAAATTGTATACGTTCCTTCGATTTTTCTAACTTACAAAGTAGAAGATTAAGTAATTAATCAACTAACACAACTACTTGGGAAATAATTTTATGTTGGTAACAATTATAGAAAATATATACTGTATATATTTATTATAGTGAATATATATATATATATATAAACTAATAATTTCTATTAATATCAATAATATTATTGTTGATAACACTTACATAATGTATGAAATAAAAGAAATCCCCGGAGATTTGTTTACGTGTCCAAAAAATGTATCATTGGCGCATTGCGTTTCCCGGGATTTTTACATGGGGGGTGGAATTGCTTTAGCTTTTAAGGAAAAATTCGATAATGTTCAAAAACTTAAAAATCAAAATTGTAGTGTGGGTAATGTAGCCATTTTAGATGAAAATGAACGATTCATTCACTATTTAGTAACCAAAGAAAAGTACTGGGAAAACCTATATATGAGAACTTGTCTAGTTCTTTGTTGTCCATGAAAAATCATGCATTTAAAAATAATATATCTAAAATAGCGATGCCCCGTATTGGGTGTGGAATAGATGGTTTAAAATGGTCATGCGTTGAAAACATTCTTAGTGATATTTTTCAATTTACAGACATTGAAATAAATGTTTATTATTTATAAGATACCGAATAAAAGCATTTGCTTTATTATTGTTATTCTGATATTACGAGAGGAAAAAATGGAGGGGGGTGCATGATTAATTTATCATTTCTCTCTAATATTTTTTTGGTTTTTTCATATATATTAAAAAGACTTTTAAAGTTTGATATTAAAATAATCCACGTTATGATAAGCATAATAATTATAAAGAATAAAACAATTTTATAATATTTCATATATCTGGTTTTTTATTTTACTTAAAAAATATAAGATAAAAGTAGCCTTCTTGTCTTGATTATTAATTGCGTATACTTGTTGTGGTTAATACAATTCTCATCATGCAGGTTTTTATAAAAACCCTAACGGGCAAAACTATAACAATAGACGCAAACCAGTCTGATACTATAGAAAATATAAAGTATAAAATTCAAGATAAAGAAGGCATTCCAACAGACCAACAACGCCTTATATTTTCAGGCAAACAATTAGAAGACAATCGGACACTTTCTGATTACAACATTCAAAAAGAAAGCACCATTCATCTCGTCTTAAGACTAAGGGGTGGGGGGGGGAGCACCTCATAATAAAATAAAAGTTATTAAAACTTAATCTAAACAACATATTTTTGTACAAAATTTTCTCTGTATTTTATTATCATCCCCCCATTTGGGTAAAATCATTTGTATATAATTTTGATTTGATAGTAATTCATTTCCTTCTTTACTAAATTTTTCGTTTAATAACCGGTACTCATATTCGGATAATTTTAACCCAATATTAATATCATTACCGTAAGCTTGATTTTTATAATAATCTTTCTCTGTAAGAATATCATTAATTTTTTTTGACTCTTCATCTTCATTTTTGTTTTCATTTGTGATATCCATTACTCTTTTTATGTAAACTGATTCTTTAATATTGTTTTCTATTATTCTATGAATGCATGATTGAATAATGGAGGGAAGGTGTGAATTTTCATTAATATTTTTACACTCATTTGCAAAAATATGGGCAAAATCTTTTGGGGTAATTGATAATTTATCAACATCAATAAGATTTTGATTCAGCAATTCACCTTCTAGATAATCTCTTAATTTATTTTCCAGTGTTTTTGTTTTTATTTTGCCTAATTTTTTCATGATACTCATTGATAACTAATTTTATTTTAATGGTATATGTATATAAAAAAAGTTAAAGAATTCAGTGTAATACTTTTATTCATTATTACTTATATACTTAATTGATTGATTATATAAAATATAAAACTACCAGAAAGACATTATTTTTTTTATTTATTTACCAGAAGATCCAAATCCTTTATTGCCCCTACAAGATTGTATTTCCCATTTTTCATTTTTGATGTTTTCAACTAAACAGATATCAATTCCCGAAAAAAATTTTATTTGGGCAATTCTATCCCCAATATTTATTTCAAAAGAATTATTTGGATGAGAATTATGCAAGACCACTTTTATAGGTCCATTATAATCCGAATCTATCATTCCCGCAACAACATCTACATAATTATTCAGAGCTATGCCAGACCTAGATTTAATCTCTCCGTGTATTTTGGGAGGAAATTTCATACATATGCCAGTATCAATGGCCATTCGTTGACCGACAGGAATATTTTCATTTTGAGCACTATATAAGTCATAACAAGCCGCCCCCGTTGATCCTTTAGTAGGACATTTAGCATTGTCTGAAATTAACTTAAAGCTGACTTTTAGAATATTTTCCTCCATTATAATTATTTCTTCTGGGTGTGTAGTAATATGACTATATATATAATACCAAGAGCATTACCATTTATATGAAATATTTTTGGGAAATAATAATAATATTTATAACCTATTGTGGCAAGCCAAAACGATCGATAATTTTTTTTTGACCAAAAAAATCTATTTCTGTCTTTTTACGCATATAAAAAATAGGACAGTCACGATTACTGCATATAACTTCTTTAATTAATGATCCTTGACACCTTTGACATTCAGTCCAAAATTGATTGAATTTTTTTTCGAGTGTAGCTAATTTTTCAATGTGGTGTGTATACAAATCTGTTTCGTGTACTTTACAATTATTACATAAAGCGTTATATTCTACATCATCGGGTACTATTTTTCTTTTTAATAAAGGAATTTTACAATTTATACAAGTTGGATGTATTTGAAAAAATTTACTTAATGGTCCTACTCTACTTATTGGTAAACTCTTTTTTTGTGTATGCTCTCCTATTAATATATAAGATTCGGTTTTATCACCGAGAATAGGTTCAAATATTCTAATAAGTGGCTTACTTAATTGATGTTTTAAATAATAATCATAATCTAATGGAATATTATTTTCTAATACATATATTGGATCTTCGGCCCTTTCATAAATAGGACTTTTTTTAAATCCACATATAATAACGTATGGAATTCTCTCGCCAAGTTTTGGAGCACTACCGGCATCTCTTTTTCTTAATTTGATGGCTAGCTCATTGTGAATTTGCTTTCCTTTATATTCTTCTGCTTTTTTTGTTAACTCCTTTGTAACAACTAATTGAGAGATGTCAATCTCATTACAAAGTAATTTTGATATGGTTTGTTTGACAAAATTAAGGGCTTCTATTGGGTTTCTATCAATTAAGATTTTTTCAGACAAGTATTTATGACCTTAGCCACGAGTGGGCAATTGTCTCTACGAATTGTTTCTAGCCCCTTGCAATCTATTTTATCATAAGTATTAGCATTTGTATAATAAAGACCAGCATATTTTTTTTTATTAATAAGCAAGTAAGGGAAATATATTTTTTCAAAATCAAGTTTGATTGGCTTGATAAAAGACTGAGTCACATGATTTGCCACCTCCTTGCCCAAATTTATGGCCTCTTCTAAAGTTTCAACTCCAAAATTAATCATAACAGAATCGGTATCACCATATATAACTATAGCATTGTTATATTTTTCTTCAATCTTGTTTTTGGTAAAAGAAATCATCGTTCTTCCAAACGCCGTAACACTTTGTGATATATCTAAACACGGCAATTTACCAATTTGTGCGCCCGTAAAACCATAAACAGAATTAGCCAATATTTTATATGCCAGTTGTCTACCATCAAAGACTTTCTTTTTCCATGGATATTCTTCGTTTTTTAATGCAATTTTCGCCTTCTTACGAGCAATTAAAAAGGATTCTAAAATTTCTGGAATTAATCCCTTGCGCTTATGACATTTTACAAAATAATTATTAGAAGGTGTAATGATATAATCGTCAGTTTTCAGAGCCATTTGATTAATATATCTTTTATCAATAAAGGTTGTATAACACAGATTATGTGCTATCATTATCGATGGATATAATGATACAAAGTCTAAAGTAACGATTGGAACGTTATAATATCCTCTTTTTGGTTCAATAACTGTAGCTCCTTCATATTCAAAACTCTCCTTTTTATCAAACACCGGTAATACTAAATTCTGTTCTTTAGCTTTTCTTAGTATTTGTGAAAAATTTTTAATCTGTTGTCCTCTATTTATAACATATGATAAAGGAATGCCCGTTACGCGTGCCATTTCTATATAATTGACTACACACATCAATTTATTCAATAATTTTAAAGGAAGAATAGAATCTTTTAAACAATATTCAGCCAGTCTTTTTCTAGTCTGATCATTACCATTTTGTAATTCAGAAATTATAGAATGATGAACATCTTCTTTTTGTTCGTTAAGAAAATGATAAGATACAGAATTTAAAGTATATGACCGAAGTTTGTGTTCTTTTAGTATTATCGTTAAAAGGTCCATTAAACACCGTCCATCTATGTTAATGATTTTGTTATTTCTTTTTCCTGTTTGTTTGTTTTGGGTTATGGTATCTAATATTGTAGATTTTATTCCTTTTACCCTTCCTAAATGAGCAAATACTGGCAAGTTTAAATGCTTGGTGCGGTTAAGTAAATATGGTAAATCAAAATTATTAATATTATATCCAGTAATGATATCGGGGTCAATAAACAATAGGAATTTTGACCAATTTTCTAACATTTCTTTTTCTTCCTGAAATGAAAAAATCTTAGAGCCCACAATGGGAGCACAACTATTCAAAGTAAAAACAACACTTATGAATGGCTCAGTCTCTCCGTGCCGCGTAACAACATTTCCAATTTGTATGACCGGATCTATTTCGGGTTCTGGAAATATTCCCCGTCTTCCCCCACACTCAATATCAAAAAATAATATTCTGAGTGGGGCAATAGACGCCCATTCTCCTTCGGGTTCATAAATAATTATTTTTTCCCACTCAAAAACGTTAACCTCTAATTGACAAGTAGTATTTTTAAAATTTGTCTCATTATTTTTTATTTCCCACTCACCAATAGGTAACTCGATCCAACAACAACCAGGCATCTGAGCATCTGTCATAAATCTAAGTGTAAAATCAACATTTGATTCGTAAACCCGAAAGTGAGTGGGATGTTTATCTATCACTAACCCATTTTCAAGAATAATCTTAGCTATAGATATTAATTTTGGTAAAGCCACAGTAACTTTAAAAAAAACACAATGATGACGATGATTTTTTTTCTTGATATCCATATATACTTTGTTTAAACACCCTATCTACACTTAATACGTATTCCTTTAATTTAATTTGATCTTTTGTTTCATTCAAGTAGATTTTTCGATTCAGAGCCCTTTTTATTTGGTCTGAATATGAAACTTGTTTTTGTGAATCTAATAAAGTCACAGAAACATATATATAAGGAAAAAATCCAAATACATTACAACAAATAGTATTCCCTATATCATTTAATCCAAATAATCTTATTATGGGTACCTGCTGCTGCTGCATATTATAACCACCACATTCCTTTTTTCTTACCGGATAACCAATATAATAATCAATATCCATCTGCTGAAAACACAATTTATTTGTATTGGAAGTTGATAATGGTGCTGCTGGCCTATTCCATTCTTGGAGGAACCTATTTTTATTATCACCATTTTCAAAAAATTGCCCCAATTTGCTTATTTTACAACTCATTTTGAATTATATCTTATGAAAAACTATTAGACGTAATACCAATTTCATGTAAAGCCGTTTAAAAATAAATGGCTTATATATATATATATAAATATCTTTTAAATTACCAGGAAAATAAATTTATATTGAATTTGTAAATTGGATACCTTTTTTTGTTATACTAAAAAATGGCAACATATTATGCATTCCTTTTTAATAAAAAATGTTTACAAGAAGAACAAAACATAGATGATGTTGATAGTATTACCTATTATATGTTAAAACCCAAAGACTTGGCCTCACGGATGACATATAATATAAAAAAATATACCCACAAATATGAAAAAATTATTATTTATTGTATAACTGATATGATAAATTCGAAAGAATACGCTATTTTTCCTGAAGTCGGCTCATCTGGCAATTATTTTATGATGAGTGTTTATGGATTTATTAATATATTTTTAAAAGAAATTTATAAAGAAGATATTTACCAAGACGTAAAAAGTATAATTGGTGTTTTCATCACCACAGAAGAAATTTATGATAAGGGTAAAATACCCCCACTTTATAATGCGGTCAATTTAGACGATGAAAAAGACGAATTAAAAAACGAATTTGAACGTGGATCGTTCGGGTCGTGTTCCGAGATTACAATTTACTAATATTTGTTAAAAAAACATTCAATAGCGACAGAAGAATTGAATGGTTTGAAAGAGGTGAAAAGGTTGATATTACAAAATAAAAAGGATTTTGTTATGCGGGTGAATCACAAAGTTATACCTTATATTAATAATCAAATGTTTGATGAAAAAAAAAGTATCCCTTAAAAAATAATCCTTTCGGTAGATATTTCATGATTTTCATGAAAACATAATAAAATATTATCATTGTCGATTTCATTAATATCATCATTCGTACGTGTAAACATTATATTAGAAAAATTAATACGCCCGAATGATAGCAAAGTATTAAATTGAATATTAATATTATTTATTATTTCATCTATTTAATTTGCGTTAAAACAACATTTTGCATAAGAAATGTTAGAATAAGTATCCGAATTTAGACGACTTAACTCAACTAGCCTCTGCCTGTGTTGTTCGGTTACAGAATATTTAGAATGAAGAGAATTATTGGAAATGATAAAGGACAGGAAAAAAAGCTTCGAATTAGTATTATTTTCTTGTTGTTTTCTAAAAATTTCTAAAAGGGACACAAATAACATATAATCATCTAACCACGTTTTAGGATCTAGAAAAATTATAACAATGAAATTATTGATATAGTTACAATTCAGGTATTTTTCCAAGTTGTATAATTCGTCCTCTAGAAATAATTGTTTATTGTTTTTTTTAGAAATGTTTATATATAAACCAAGATTTTCATCTATGTCCTTTAAAATCTTTCTTTTCTTTATTACTTTTTGGTTATTTATTATTAATATCAATGTTTTTTTGTTTTTATAAGAAGGATTATTATTATTTCGGGGTGTGGTATGAAAATAATGATTATATGTTGTAGTGTTGATATCATTGTTGTTATTTTCTGGATAACAATAACAACAAAAGGAAAACATTTTTCTAATATTAAAAAAAAACAAAGTATGATTATTTCTGAAATATTATTGTGGGTTATATTTATAATATATGTAGGACTTTTCTGTAATTTATTACAAAAACACTTATTTAAAAACCCTTTTGATGAATTATATCCTCCTATTGGTTTTTATTTTGCATCGCCTATATCAAATCAATATTCTGATAATTCATATTATAATGTATCGGTGTTTTCTAGTGAAAATGAATTTACTCTTGATTTCATGATTCATATTATGCCACAAGATTTGTATTTCTTTTTGAATGATAATAAATTAATTTATCATCCCAAAGAAGAAGAGTTATCTGAAATGTGTGATCACGAATTTCGAAAAGCCTTTCTCGTTTTATTAGACAAAAAGGACGATGATTCAACGGATGTCATATATACTCAAAATATATGTCACAGAAAATTAGATTACTTAAAAAATTTATACACAAATAAAATTTTTTACAAAACATTTGATAAACTACAGAATCCGGAAACGATAATAAATTTAATTTTGAATTTGGTAGACAAGGGAAAAAGTTTCAGAAAAATTCTTAAACATGCCAACAGATAAAAACTATTCACGGGAAAAAGAAGCAAAATTGTTAACTGAGATGAAATATTCACCTTCACATGATATGTCAAAAATAATAACCGAAAATGGAGAGACTTTTATGCAATTAGATTCTATGTACGAGTATTATGACTACAACAGTGGAACAAAAAAACAAATTGTTAATTTTGAAAAGGACGTCGAAATCATAAATTATTCTAATATTAAAATTGCCGACATTGATCATAATTCAAAGAGCAAACTACCGATTTCACCTTGTTTATTAAAATTATATTCAGGAAAAATAGTAGTTTTCATTCCTTATTGTGAATTAATTGATATTAGTCAAATTTAATTTGGAATATAATTCTAAAAATTTGATGGTAGATATAACACAATTTCCGTTTTTATTTTTGGGTAAAATACAATTGTTGGAGAAACATATGTACAAGTGGTTTTTTTCGTATAATTTTCCTGATTTTGAGTAAGAAGTCTTAAAATGTTCATGAAAAGGACAATATACATTTCTAGTATCATTATTAATATCATTATTATCATTTTTCGTGTTGTTGTGCATATGTAAAATATTTTTACATTTCTGGGTAGCCGACGAAAAATCATTTGTTTTGTTGTTCTTGTAATGATTATTTTTCTTATTATTATTATTATTATTATTATTTCTTGGAAACTGTTTTATTTCAAGTCTATAGAATTTTTCATCGTCGACATATATTTCTTCTAATGAATAATTTCCATTATTATTATGATGATGATGGCAACAAAGAAGAAGAAGAAGAGTATAATAAGTATTTATTCTAATTAGCAAAACCCTTTATACTTAATCCTCAAATAACTTTTAATAACCCTTTTAAAATTTTCTGATAAATTTGAAATTATTTCATCATATTTTATATTTTCCAAATCAATGTGGGTTTTATTTGTTAGAGTATTAACAATTTTGTCATGATAGAACTCTATATCTTTAGGATGATATACCAATTCACCGCTCATGACTACTGATGTATAAATTGAATCTTTGGGGTCTGGTATATTGTAAGTTGATAAAACAAAGGGCAGAAAAACACTTGGATTGATTATTATATATAAATTTATAACATTATTGGCGTCATCATAATTTAATATAAAATAATAATAACGTGGGGAATTATTATCCTTGTTTTCTTGATTGATTCTCAATTGTCCTATTATACCGAATTGTTTACCTTCTTTGTGATTGAAATATATTTTATTTATATTATTCGAAGAAAAACTGTTTATTATATTTTTTTTCTTATTGTTTAATAAACTTTTCTCTTCTTCTATTATGAGGATATTTTTTTCGTTTTGGTTCATAAATTCATTTATTTTATCAACAACACCCATACTAGGTTTCGTTGGGGAATAAAATATCCCATCAATATACGTTGACATTTTTTAAATATAATTAAAAAATGGCAGAAAAATCATATGTATACGAATTCAATACAACACCACATCATATTACTGAACGTTTTAAAAAAATATTTGAAGAAAAAACCTACAATACAGTAATATTAGGTATAAACAGATTTTACGTATGTCCTATAAATATACTAAAACATATGTTAGAAAATAAAAACAAAGAGGATTTTTTAAATTATGGTAGTATTAACAAAATCTATTATATATTAGAGGAAAACGAACGAGACACGAGTATTATAACTGTCATGTTTAAAACCGATCAACATTTTATAAATTTATATATAGTATTTAATAATAACATCATTGATTATAAGAGAAGTTATATAATCATGGGGCAAGACCCCTCCTTAAATATATCTCTAATGATTCCTTCCCTTCTCTCGAAAGATGATGATTGGAAAACGTTATTTTATGGTGTTTTTTTGGAGGATGGGATTCATATAATGTCTCCTTATTTATTCCGAGAATTTTTCAGAGAATATACAAATAAAGTAAATAAGAATATATTGTATTTTAATGTAAGAAATACAAAAGGAATAATGAAAATGTTATATTCTGACATAGTACCTATTCCATACATCCCTTATTTTTATCACCTGGTTTGTCACGCAGAAATGGAATATATTTTACAAAAAGATGAACCAGAAGAAGATGACCCATAAATTAATATTGTTAATAGTAATACTCATAAAAATGGTAGAAACTGAAACCAAAAAATGTTTTTATATATATATATATATATTATATATAAAGTGGATACATAAAACACTTGGGTCAGTTGGCCAATTATTTTAATAATCAACTAAAAAAGAAAATATGTCAAATAAAACTCAATTATATGGAATATGGGATTCGCGTTTGTACCCATCAACAGATGACCATCGTCTTGTTATATATTCTAAATTTTGTAATAATATTATGAACGCTTCAAGTGGATGTTCGGAATGTATCGAAAATTTGTGTTCAGTACAAATTTTATCTCTTATTGAACTAATTGCAACGTGGGCAGTAACTGATGGAGGTAAATTTACAAATGGGGAACAATATCTAGAATCAATAGACACTAACACGAAAGATACAGAAGGAAAACCAATATTTCTGTTATTTATTTCTATAGCTAAAATCATGCCACATGAAATGGCAAATATATTCATGCCCGCAGTAATTGATCATTTTTGTCAACAAATTAGTAAAGAACAAATAGATACAAATTCCTTGAACCAAAAAATTAATTTTCATATATTATTTGATACATTTTCCCCTTTGGTTATTGCTAAAACATTAGACAACCTTTCTCATTGTTATCAAGGTTTATTATACAATTATTTTTTTAGACACTCATGGGAGGTTAGGTTTCGTATAAACAGACTTAACATAACAGAATGGTATATTAATCCCCATCGCGTATTTTATGATGTCAATTTATGTTATGAACTAATAGAGCGATTAATGTATAAAATACGTAAATTGAAATTACCCGCTATTATTGGATGTTTTGAGCCAATTTTAAATCCAATAGCATTTTGTTTAGAGTGGATAATTGATGGATTTTTTCATGTTATAGGGCCCTGTATTTTAGCTGGAACTCGTGATTGTAATTTTTTGAAAGTAAATGGGGCATTAATGCGTGGCCTTATAGATGTTACTACACAGATAGATATTGATCCAAAAACAAAGACATCCTTTTTAGCCTTTTTGGGACATTTATCAGATGCAAATTTTGAGCAGGTTATTACTAATTGGTTACCAATATTTTCCCAAACAAATCAAAATAATTTTGATCATTGCTCTGCTGTGTTAGAAATGTTGGTCGAAAATGTTATTCATGAAGGAAATTTGGCACCTCTTATTTGTGAAAACAAAGAAGATATAGTTGATAGTTTTGAATATTTTTCTGAAAATAAGTGGTTGTGTATGTATTTAAATTCGAACAAAATGTCAACCACCACCCTTGAAATGGCTAAGGTGGCCATATGGAACGAGCATTGGAGATTATTCAGCCACGTATTAGAAGATGGGAATTTTAGTCCAGGAATTATAAAACATTTAGCAGTATTTTCAAGTAATAAAGTTATTGGAATTGAGAAACTATTGAATAAATATCATACGTGGTTACCAAAAACGCCAGTGATACCGGAAGGATTAACTTTACTGCAATATTGTATTAAAAATGAGGTTAGTAATTTTTATCAAATATTAAAACTAATCTATATAAAAAATAATTTGAATGTTCCTGGTTTAGATGGGCTAACTCCCATTATGACTGCCTGTTGTGTTAAAAAAACAAATTATTTTCAACTTTTATTAAAAGCTGGGGCCTCTTGTTTTCTAAAATCTTCCACATTAAATCAAAAAATATTTCATAGGATTGCTACAACAAAGGGTAATAAAAAGTTACTATTAATATTGAAAGATTGGCAAGATAGAAATCCGCTTATGTTGCTTCCAGATATAGAAATTAGACAAGGCGATGGAAATTTGACGGCACTACAACTAGCATTACTCTTAAAACGCAACGATGTTGCCAGGCTTTTAATGTCTTTGTTTCATAGCTCACCCACGAGTTTATTTGGTAATTCCAGCATATTTAATACGGCTGACATGATGTTTCTTTATAATAATGCTACAGGATTACAAATAATCAAATCAGTATCATCATCGTTCATTCCCAATTTAACACGAATATATGGTTCATATTTGGATGGGACAATAGAACGCCCAACCAATATGGAAACGTGGCCAGTGTTTATATTTCCGTGTGAATACATTTTGAAAACATATGATTTTCCAATGTCCCCAAACGAAGAATCAATCCGTCGTGCTTTGTGGGGTTTAAGTGATAAACAAGATAGTGAATGGGTAACCAATGGGGAAATAGAAGGAAAAATAGAAAGTTGTCCAATTTGTTTAGATGACATGAAAAAGTATTTTATAACAGAGTGTGGTCACAAGTTCCACCCATTTTGTTTATCTCGTTACTTTTCTTATAATAAAATTTGTCCAGTATGTAGATATGATAAAATAATAAATCTTCCTGTTGTTTGCAACCAGAATAAATATCCCGCCAAACCACCCCCACCACTGTTAAACGAAAGACTATTAGTTAACCCCCCCTCAACTAACACAATATTACCTTATAGAATTCTTTATAATACAGTTCATTTTTGTAATAGTTATAAATTTATCCCACCTTTTATTTGTGGACACGTTTTTGAATGCTATTTCCTTGTACATCAAGAATGGGTATCTGAAACTAAATATTTTAAATAAGAAATATATATTTGTGGCACATGTTATATACATACCTTGTTATATTTCAAACAAAAATATAACAATGAGGAAAGAATATGTTTACAACTTTAGCTTGGTAACTCCAGAGATTTTGGGGTTTGTTTTATTTAGTAATAATAATACATTAACGGACCTGGGAATAAAAATATTGTCAGCGTATGCGGCGCATAAATTTTCCATGAAATGTAATAATGGATTTTTTTATAAAGTATCAAAATTAGAAAATGAAAAACTATTGACTGAAAGAAAATTATTAAAACAGGTAATTTTAACCTTTGATGTTATATTGGTAGAGATGAATGAAGAAGATAAAATGAATTTGATTGTTAGAGAAAATGAACAAACAATGATGATGGTATCACAAGAAAGAGAATATAGAAGATTTATTAATGAGAACCACCCATTATTAATAAAAAAATTTAAGGGGTCGTGTAATGATCTTTCGTGTATGACGTTCTATAGCCGAGAAATAGAAATCCTATTTGATAATTATCGTTTGTGTATCAATCCAAAAAAAAAACGTATAATATTCAATATAAGAAAATGAGAGAAAAAAAGGAAACTTTTGTACGAAATATATTGACTCGTGAAATGTTATATATAAACGATGAGGGTCCCGTGTATAAAGAACCTTGTTTCATTATATTGGTAAATAATAACAGTATCATAGGTTTAGCTTCGTTTTTAGAATGTAATAACTTTGCTGTAAAGACAGTTTATATTGAACAAGGCCCCATAAAATTATATCAGCGAGTACAACCCGATAATTATACACAATCTTATCCATTTATTTTAGAGTACGAAGAAAGTTATGTGAATAAACAAACTTCTGATATATTGACTTATTTTGCTATGTGTTGGAGATTGAATGCTTCTGTTTCTAAAAATGTAAACAAAATTAATAATGTATTAGATAACTACATATCTGCATCGAGTAAACCGCACCATGTAATTAATGAAACCACAATAAAAAAATCTAATATATTCATGAAATTTAATGGTATTCCCGCTACATTAAAATTTTACACTTATCATTTTGTGATAAACAATGCAATGATGAGTGAATCTTATGAGCACTGTATACCCGATAATATAGTTTATATATTAAAAGATTACATATTTTTAGTTGAATGTAATTTATATAAAACTAAAAATCGTTGCGTTATCCCAAAACCCAAACCTATGGTTATTATTGATATTCAAACAAATGCATTTATAGCAGAAGATAGAATGAAAATTATTCAAGACTTAAGAAATTCCATAGCTTCTTATTTATATGATTACTTTATATTTTTTCAAGGAGAGACGTGTAAAGGGATTTCTTTATGTGGATCTTTACAACCAAAAAATCAGGTAAAAAAGATGATCGATAAGAATATTTACGAAGTAAAATTAGATGCTTCTTCATCATCAAACGAAATTTCTGATATTATTAGGGAACGCCCAGATAAATATAAACCAAACAGTAGTTATATGATTAACATTATACGGGCACTCCAAAAAATGAATTGAAGTGTGTTAATTAATAAATAGACGAAGAAAAATTATTAAATGATGTATAATAAAACACACACACATACACATATTTTAAGAAATTGCATAAATGACATATATTTTAGATACTAAATGGTAATAAATATCATTATTAAAATACAACAAAATCCATCATGTTTTTACATTTGCTAGTATTAAAATTTTTAATTATATGGTTAATTTGAATTAATATATTGATATTTTCTTTTAAATTTTTCGGTAAAAGCCAAATATTTTCATGTGACAATTGAAGAAGACATAGATATTCTAACGTTTGGGGCCTTTTAAACAACTCTCGTTCATTTTCATCCAGGAATTCATAAATTGTTTTTGTATTATGGTGAATTTCCCAATTCCAACAATAACTATTATTATTTGACGAAAAAATATTAGCAAATGTATTAAAGTGGGGTGTTATAAACATTTTACCACATATAAGCGGATAATCATGACTTAAAACTTTTTCAATAGTATTAACATTCAAATTTATATAAAGGTTTAAATTATCAATATATTTTGACCGGAAAGACAATATGTAATTAGTCTCTTTGTACCGTACGTCATTATTGTCGTTTAGGTAGTTTGAATCGAAACCAATAAAGTATAATCGATCAATTTGACTAGTTGTTAATTTTGATAAATTTATATTACTCTTCATTTCCCAAGGAATGACTATTTCATCAAAATAAAATATATAATTAAAGATTTGAAGATTTATATAATTGGATAGATCTCTAATTTCTATTATATCCGTATACAAACTTTTGAATTCGTTACAATAAGTATTATCGATATTCATTATTTATATATGTTTAGATTTTAAATAGATAACAGAAACTAATCCAAAGTTATTGTATAAATACCAAAAATTGTAAAAAAAAAAAAATAAAATTTTTTTTAGATTATTTTGGTTGTTCATAACAAGACTATCCAAAGAAACAGCTCTCCTATTTTGACTTGTAAAGTTAAGTTTTGTTTATATTTATGGCCATTTTTATCACTTAATATATATGAAAAAAAATTCCAACCTAAAATTAAAAAACCTCATGATGGCCCAAAATAATAATAATAATAATAATAATAATAATAATAATAATAATAATAATAATAATAATAATAATAATAATAATAATAATAATAATAATAATAATAATATCGATTATATGATTCAGGCCCCATTTAACCAAACAAGAATAAAATTATATAGTATACTTATATACTACCAAAATTTCTTAATATACTATAAGAAATTTTATGAGACAATAATGAAGCCGGTCAAACATATATCATATAGTATAAATTATTCTCCTTACTATAAAACTCCTATACTCCCTATAAAAAATATGCAATTTTTCAAAGCTTTTAATCGATCTAAATATCCCCCAAATACCTTAATTGTATTAGAAAATTTTTATCCTCATCTTCGAGCGATAAAATTAATAATTGAATCTATTATTGATTATGAAAGTAGATTATCTAAATATAGAAAACATTTACAACATAAAATTACACGCGCAATTCAAATTCAAAATAATTTTAGGCAATTATACCGATATTTTTTAAATATAATTCATTCAAATGGAAACGAGTATGATAAAGATTATCAAAAGGTATTATATAGTTTCATTTCTCAAGTTGAAATATAAGCAGCAAATGTGTTATTTTATTATATCTAAAAAATATGAATACAACAACATATAATAGTAAAGATAATTATGGAATAAATAATCAAAGTCCATATCAATATACTCAACTTCAACAACCACCACAACATCAGATATCACCATTTAATAACAACAACACCACCACCACCACCACCGTCGATAACAATCCGGTTCTGATACCACAATCATCTATTCCTTCTGCTGCTACTGTAATTCCGCAAGCACAAGCACAAGGTAATACTAATAATTATTACCAACAACAACAACAACAACAACAACAACAACAACCTTTTCTAAATCCTAATAATCTACCTACAAATTTTGGTGATGGAAAAAATCCACAAAAAGAAAAAATGAACGAAGAAGTTTTGAATACATTAATAGAGAATTTATCTACTCCCGAATTAAAAAGTTTAACACAAGACTTGGAAAAAACGATAGATTCGCTTAGCGAAGAGTGTATATTTAGTCATTTACTATATGAAATCTTTGATAATGGTATAGAATTTGATATAACAAGTCAAATTAAACAAATATATACAGATCATTTAAATAGAAAAATAAATGAGCGCCAGGAAAGGGTATTTGAAAGCTTTTGTGCGCCTTGTACTTATCTAAAACTTGGTTTGCTATATGAAAATATTGAAAAACCACTTCAACATACATCCTGTAATATGAATCCAACGAGGCATGGATATGAAAAGTTTAATATGGGTCCATTTATCCATGGTCGATCCATTTTTCGAATAAACTCTAAGCTGTATCCACCAGAGAATACTGGTTTTTCTGAAACCATTGCATTTCCTCCCGGGGTTTTAATATTTCCAAATAGTAAAATCTTAATGCAAATATTAGCAATGAATCATAATAGAATTTGTAATGGAGTTAAAGTCTGTATGATAAATTCTAGCGAAGAACAAATATCAAATGGAAAAGTTCTTTCAAGGTTTTTAGCCAGAAATAATACACTAGGATGTGGATATTATGTAAGAGATAAAAATGTTAATATAAGAGATTTAAATAAAAGAAAAAATACCCACCAAAATAAAGAGTAAAATAGAGAATAACAATATTGGAATAATACCAGAATTAAAAAAGTTTTTAGATGAATATAACAACAAATCTGATGCCGAAAGTGATGTTGATAATACCAGTAGTAGTAGTAGTAGTAGTAATAGTTCTAAACGCAAACATAAAAGGAAAATAAATCTTGGACCATTTAAAACCAATTCTTATAGTAGCAGTAGTAGTGATGATGATAATGATGATGATGATAATAACAATCCTTATAATTTATATATAAAATCCGTTGATAGTGATGATAATTTTGATATTGATAATATTTTCCAGAACGGAGAACCCCTGAAATATGTTTTACCGGGAGATAATCCTCAAGATCCTAGAGATATTTGTATGAGAGTATTCAATTTAAATCCCGTACTTATTTCGTTCATTCGAACCATGATGAATATTCAAGGACAGTCAGATAAAAACCACGATAGGAGTATAATGACTATTAATGAGGATAAAAGCAACAACACCTTAAAATATTTAGACAAAAAGCCCCACTTTCTTTCTAATAACAGGTTATTGTGCCACACATTACATGATATTGTAAGTTTGGCTTTTCTTAATGAAGTACACCAAGAAAATTTAATAGAAATTCCTCCCTTTAATGGGCAGTGCCTTTTAGCTCCATCGAATATTTTGTTTGTAAACAAGCATGGAAATGCAATTATGGTTTCTAATTCTTTGAATCAACCCAGTGATTGTTCTGCATATAATTTTCTCATAAAGCTTATGGATGAATCACATATAAATGATAAATTAATTTCTACTGCTTCAAATACAAATTTGACACACAATGGAAATGTTCCTAGGGCTAAATTAACACCAAGTACTATTGGTAATATATATAATAATATGAAAATTGTAGATGAACAAGTTAGTAGTAATAAGTACCACAAAAGTAAAATTTTTGAAAAAGAAAAAGAAAAATATATCGAATTTATAAATAAACATCCTGATATGTTTAATGATATACACAATAAATTGAAAAAATCAGCTGATATATTTGTTAATTACTTCTGTGAATTTAATGATGATTTCAATGAAAAGGTTGAGTTTAAGGATCATGAATTTGCCTTTGATGTTGCCAGGAAATTTTATCCACAATTAATATTAAATGCAAAAAATAATAAAAAACAATATACTTTATATTTTTCAGTAAAAAATGGAGAAAGACCAATAATAGACAATTCTATTCCCAACATCGTTTACGTAAAAAACCTAGGTTTTGTTACGTTAACAAATATATGCAATGGAGCGCCCCTAGTTCTAAAAAACTCTGTAGTTTATATTCAAAATTTGTACAACCGATTCACCAAAAACAAAAATGCTCTATATTTAGAAGCACCTGGTATGTGTTCTAAAAAGAGGACCAAGGGAATGATAACACACGGTCAAAATTATGATGAGGATGATGATGATGATGATAATTTTACAATGCATACTAGAGGGGAAATGGTGACTAATATGCCCCTAAAAAATAAACCGTCTGATGATGTAATTAATATGTTTGGCGAAGAATCTGATTTTGATTATCTGGGACATATTCGACGGAAAGATTGTACAGGACCCAGTATCCATGATTACATATCAAAATATTCTACTGATAATTCGAATTGTTTACGGCCATTTTAATGACATTTTGGTTATTTTCAAAACAATAGCACATATAAAGTACATATATATATATTTATGTATATTAAAGTTTATGTTAGATAACTAAAATACTGATTACCTGGTTATTGTGTGACATTATGGCTGCAGCAAAAGTTACAAATTTGCAGACACTTCTAAAGCATGACATTATGCTATTGTGGGTTTCCTCTTTAAATTTTATTATTATTATTATTATTATTATTATTATTATTATTATTATTATTATTATTATTATTATTATTATTATTATTATTATTATATAAAAATTTAATTAACAACTTATAATAATTTTTTGTCACACCTTAAACATAAATTAGCAAAAACTTTTAAACTGTTTAAATACAAGTATATATATTATCGTTCATTTTTTTTTATTTATTATTGTCGGTGACAAAGGAAAGTATTGAGATATAACATATTTTCTAAGCAAATTAAAAAATAAACTATGGAAAAATATAATCTATTCAATAATAGTTTAGAAGGTGGTGTTGAATATGAAGCAAAACTAACTCGTATCATATTTCAAGAATTATTGAAAAAAATTTTAAACGATGAATCTAAAGAGAATTCTGCTTTGAAAAATATAACAGAACGCATTTTTTATTACAATAACATAGATTCTTTATCAAATGTTGATATTTTCAACAACACAAAGAAAATACTTTTACTGAAAAAATATATTGCCGAAGATGATTTTAATATAACAACATTTGTTCTTCAGACTTTACGGGAAGTTTTTGATAAGGTTCAGAATGTTCCAATATCAAACTCAAAATACCCACAGATGATTCAAGCAATTGGACATATAAACCGCAATATGAAAGCTATGTTGTATAAAGTATCAGTTTTGAGGGACCAAAATTTGGATAAATTAACTAAACTTGCTGAATTATTAAATAATAAGAAATCTACAAACACTTTAACAGATGAATTAACACCCATAGATAATAAAGATTTGATTATTAATATGGTATTTTGTTCGTTGTTTAATATAGGTTTTCATTTTATTACCGATATGTTATTTAAGCAAATGGCTATATCTAATAAAGATAACCACCAGGATTCTACGATACTTGATTTTTTAAGCGAAAAATACTCGGATAATAATGTTACCTTTACAGGACACCCCCAAATGAAAGTTGATAATAATGTTTATTTTCTTTCGGAAAATTCTAAGAATGCTAATATTATTACAAGGGAAATAACAAAAAATCTAGAAAAAATTAACAACAATAATAACAAAATGGGATATAATAATGTCATTAATGATAATGATGATCAATTTGAAATTAAGAATAATAAAACGAAAATTAGTAAGGAAAATTATAACCTTAAATTAACAAATGGTTTTTTATTGAACTCGGTCATGCAAAATAGTAATGATAACTATACCAAAGAAAAAAAAGAAGAAGAAGAAGAAGAAGAAGAAGAAGAAGGAATTGTTCAAGAAAAGGAGGAACTTCATGATGATAAGATGGACGATAAAATATTTATCAATGAAAATTCTAGTGATGACCAAAAAACGGAAAAATATTTTGATAAAGAAATTTGTTGCAGAGACAACGAAAAAAATAACAGCGACAATAATGCTAGTTATATAGTAGAAAATAGCAAAACTTTTATTTCATATAAGCGGGGAGAAGAAGCTACGTATAATGACTTTAATAATGATACAGAGAAGAAAGAAAACGTAAAAGAGTTTAATGATCACGCACCACAAAAAAACAGTTTTTCCGATGATAATATCCCCATCACCAGAGATTTTGATCATGATAATGTTAACTTTATCATAAAGGATAATTATACATCACGGGAAACCCATTTTTCTGAGGATAATACTACCACTATCAATAATAAGGAAGATGAAGATGACGAAGGAAAAAAAGAAGACTCTGACAAGGACGAAGTATTTGTCGACGATGATAGTGATAATGCTAACTTTATCATAAAGGATAATTATACATCACGGGAAACCCATTTTTCTGAGGATAATACTACCACTATCAATAATAAGGAAGACGAAGATGACGAAGGAAAAAAAGAAGACTCTGACAACGACGAAGTATTTGTCGATGATGATAGTGATAATGCTAACTTTATCATAAAGGATAATTATACATCACGGGAAACTCATTTTTCTGAGGATAATACTACCACCATTAATAATAAGGAAGATGAAGGAAAAAAAGAAGACTCGGATGATGATGATGATGATGATGATGATGATGAATTGGGTGATGATGAAGTATTTATCAACGAAAACAATAGCAACAATAAGAAGAGAAAAGGTAGCTTTGAAATATTTCAATGTAAAAGAATCCGTTTAGGAGCCAACAATGAAAATAATGATAATGATAATAATAGTACTAGTATTTTTAAAGAAAACGATCATTTTAATATACATGAAAATAAATACATGCCAATTGACAATGATAACAAAAATGAATATAAGGAATATCACGATGAAAATGAAAAATTAATCATTAACAAAGAAGGAAATATTGATATTGAAATAAAAAAAGATAAACTCATTTTATCTATAAATCAAAACAAATTTAATTTATCCCCAGAAATATTAACACCTTATAATCAAAGTAATATATTATTTAGATAAAATATTTATTAACCAATCCTTGACAGACATAAATTACACCACGGAATTTGTAAGCAACCCGTCTGTTGGTTTATTTGTGTTTGGGGTAATATATTTGAGTCCTACATAAATCAAAATAGCAAATAACAAAACGAGAAATATTGCTAACATTATTTTATTGAAAGACTTTATGCAAAATAAACATTTATGTAGGCTATCCATTTTAGTAATTATGTAACCCACTCGTCTGTTGGTTTATTTATATTTTTTTGGTTTATTTTAAATAAATATTTTTATACAAAAATATTCGTTATCATTATTAATTTAGTTAAAATTACTTTAAAATGAATTAAAATATATTTATTAATAAATATATGATTAAAAAACTTTATGTATATATGATATATCATTTTCTAATATCTAATTATTTCCAATCTAACGGACCAATGTATAGAAAACTTTCTATATTATTATTATTGTTACTTTTATTTTTTTTAAATTCAAGTAGAGCACAACATAATATATCCCTGCTTCGTGTATATTTTGGAGATTATATCAATGAAAATGAAAGGCGGTTTATATATTATAAAATCAACTTTAATAAAATATACACGGATATTTTATTTGTTAAACAAAAATGTAATGATGAAAAACTAACTAATTATATATTACCAATAATTCACAATTTTGAAACATTTTTTGGGGTTGTTCATCAACACAAACCTTTTCGTTTAAATTACAATAATTTTACTTGTTATACTTATTTTTCCTCGTCGGTTTATAGTTTACCAGATTTATATAATGGGTGGGAAAAAATTATGAAAAGCGTATATATATTGGATATAGATTTGAATTTAATCTATAAAATGAACAATACTTTAAATGCCATCAAGAAAATAATTACTCGTTCAGAGCCCAATCCATTATCCTACCCCGACCACCTACCTTATAAATTGAAACTTCCTACAAACGCCATGCCTTTTCCTATATGGGTAAATGCTTTAAAAAAAGGAAAATACTTTGTAGAGTATGAATTATATAGTTATTACCCACTTTTGATGCCATTATTATTTCCATTGCCATTACAAAATCCTCCGCCGTATAATACTATGTTCGCTTTACAAAAAAAACGAAAATAATTCGTTTTATTTGGCCAAATCAATATCGACTACTTTCATTCTTTCAACTATTATAGATTAGGTGGACATAGAAAATTGTAATATAACTAACGATATATGTTTTTTATGTGGACCCAATAATGTTATCATCAAAGAAAATCAGACGGGTAATTTTACAAATTCTTTTAATGATTTACTTATTCTACACACGAACCCAAATTTAAAGAATAAGACATTAAATGGTAACTGCAATAATAATTGGTGTTCGGTTATATCTGAAAACATTGAATTGTTTTTCTATAATAAATCCACAACGTGTTCAGTATTTTCATATGAAGATAATTCATTCAAAAAATCTACAACAGAACACGATGTTGTATATAACAAAGATGTAATTAATACTAAATGTTTTTTTACACAAAACCACAATATATGTTTAATTGTATTAAATGTCATATTACTTTCATCAATTCTTACTTTCACTATATATTATCAATATTCTAAAAACACGAATAAAAGTTTTAAATATTATACAACCGAATATACAAACAAAGTTGACAGAGAAAGTATTGTTACTTTACCCAATATTCAACAAATAAATGATTTTTCAGAAAAAAATAGACTTTATATCATTAATTTAATAAATTTCACTGTTCATTATAATGTTTGCTATTTTTATAAGAAAATCATTTTACAGGGTGCTAGTTAATCCAATATTAAATTTTTTTGTGGGTTATTCTTATGAAAACTAGTTTTTTTTTTATAAAAAATACTTGTTTATCTAAATATTTTTAAAGTTATTCATATAATCCCTCATTTCTGTAATTAAAAAGTACTATTTGATGAAACAAAAATATTTATATTTTCTATTTTTTCAACATAAACCTAATTTATTTGTCCTATTAGGTGTTATTTTTTTATTTTTTCCCCACGTTCAATGTCCATTTTATCTAATAAAACTATATTTATATTAAAAAATACATATATTTTAATTTTTTTTGTGTATCTTTTGTGAATTTTCTGTTATATTTTTGTGGGTTATTCTTATGAAAACTTTTTTTTTGTCACATTAAATGTTACTAAAAACTATATTTTGGTCGTATACGGTGTTATTTTTTATTTTTTCCCCGTGTTCAGTGTCCGTTTTATCCCATTTTTGTAATTAAAAAGTAGTATTTGATGAGACAAACACATTTATATTTTCTATTTTTTCAACAAAAACCTAATTTATTTGTCCTATTAGGTGCTATTTTTTTATTTTTTCCCCACGTTCAATGTCCATTTTATCTAATAAAACTATATTTATATTAAAAAATTATATGTTTTAGTTTTTTTTGTGTGTCTTTTGTGGTTTTTCTGTAAAAAAATATTAATTTTTTTTGTACTGAAGAATGTATTTTTTTCATTTTTTGGGTTATTTTTCTTCAATTTTAATATTTTTTGTGGGTTATTCTTATAAAAACTAAGTTTTTATATAAAAAATACTTGTTTATCTAAATATTTTTCAAATTTATTCATATAATCCCTCATTTCTGTAATTAAAAAGTGCTATTTGATGAAACAAAAATATTCATATTTTCTATTTTTTCAACAAAAACCTAATTTATTTGTCCTATTAGGTGTTATTTTTTTATTTTTTCCCCACGTTTAATGTCAATTTTAACTAATAAAACTATATTTATATTGAAAAATACATATATTTTAATTATTTTTTGTGTGTCTTTTGTGAATTTTCTGTAAAAATATTATTTTTTTTTGTACTAAAGAATGTTTTTTTTTTTGTTTTTAGACTGTTTTTCTTCAATTTTTTATATTTTTTTGGGTTATTCTTATGAAAACTTTTTTTTGTCACATTAAATGTTACTAAAAACTATATTTTGGTCGTATACGGTGTTATTTTTTATTTTTTCCCCGTGTTCAGTGTCCATTTTATCCCATTTTGGTAATTAAAAAGTAGTATTTGATGAAACAAAAACACTTATAGTTTCTATTTTTTCAACAAAAACCTAATTTATTTGTCTTATTAGAAGTTTTTTTTCATTTTTTTCCCACGTTCAATGTCCATTTTATCTAATAAAACTATATTTATATTAAAAATACATATATTTTAGTTTTTTTGTGTGTCTTTTGTGAATTTTCTGTAAAAAATATTATTTTTTTGTACTAAAGAATATTTTTTTTTCATTTTTTGGGTTATTTTTCTTCAATTTTAATATTTTTTGTGGGTTAATCTTATAAAAAACTAAGTTTTTATATAAAAAATACTTGTTTATCTAAATATTTTTTAAATTTATTCATATAATCCCTCATTTTTGTAATTAAAAAGTAGTATTTGATGAAACAAAAACATTTATATTCTCTATTTTTTCAACAAAAACCTAATTTATTTGTCCTATTAGGTGTTATTTTTCATTTTTTCCCCACGTTCAATGTCCATTTTATCTAATAAAACTATATTTATATTAAAAAATTATGTTTTAGTTTTTTGTGTGTGTCTTTTGTGGTTTTTCTGTAAAAAAATATTAATTTTTTTTGTACTGAAGAATGTTTTTTTTCATTTTTTGGGTTATTTTTCTTCAATTTTAATATTTTTGTGGGTTATTCTTATAAAAACTAAGTTTTTATATAAAAAATACTTGTTTATCTAAATATTTTTTAAATTTATTCATATAATCCCTCATTTCTGTAATTAAAAAGTGCTATTTGATGAAACAAAAATATTCATATTTTCTATTTTTTCAACAAAAACCTAATTTATTTGTCCTATTAGGTGTTATTTTTTTATTTTTTCCCCAAGTTTAATGTCAATTTTATCTAATAAAACTATATTTATATTAAAAAATACATATATTTTAATTTTTTTTTGTGTGTCTTTTGTGGTTTTTCTGTAAAAAAATATTAATTTTTTTTGTACTGAAGAATGTTTTTCTTTCATTTTTTGGGTTATTTTTCTTCAATTTTAATATTTTTGTGGGTTATTCTTATAAAAACTAAGTTTTTATATAAAAAATACTTGTTTATCTAAATATTTTTTAAATTTATTCATATAATCCCTCATTTTTGTAATTAAAAAGTAGTATTTGATGAAACAAAAACATTTATATTTTCTATTTTTTCAACAAAAACCTAATTTATTTGTCCTATTAGGTGTTATTTTTCATTTTTTCCCCACGTTCAATGTCCATTTTATCTAATAAAACTATATTTATATTAAAAAATACATATATTTTAGTTTTTTTGTGTGTCTTTTGTGAATTTTCTGTAAAAAATATTATTTTTTTGTACTAAAGAATATTTTTTTTTCATTTTTTTGGGTTATTTTTCTTCAATTTTAATATTTTTTGTGGGTTAATCTTATAAAAAATTAAGTTTTTATATAAAAAATACTTGTTTATCTAAATATTTTTTAAATTTATTCATATAATCCCTCATTTTTGTAATTAAAAAGTAGTATTTGATGAAACAAAAACATTTATATTTTCTATTTTTTCAACAAAAACCTAATTTATTTGTCCTATTAGGTGTTATTTTTCATTTTTTCCCCACGTTCAATGTCCATTTTACCCAATAAAACTACATTTATATCATAAAATACACATATTTTGATTTTTTAAATATTTTTTCTTATTTTTCAATAGTTTTCTATGTCATATTATTAACTAGAATTCAATATTATGAACCCAAACGGTAATATTATTAACTAAAATGTAATTTTATGAAAAAATATAATACAAATGTTAACCACAAAAAAAAAGTTAACCGAAATGGTAATATTATTAACAAAAAAAAGCATGTTATGAACTTCATTGGTAATATTATGAACATTTTTTATTGGTTTTCCAAAGTTTTATTAATTGATTTTGTTGAAATTTTATTGAAATTTACGCATTTTTTCAATTAAAAAATAATTGTCGGGAATTTGAAAAATTATGAGCAGGTTAATAAAAAAAAAGGGTGATAATGCCCATGAATATATATTTAAAACAAATAATAATAGTTTTCTATGACAAATAAAAGATTTTTTGCGGTGACTAATGTATTTATTAATAGTATTACAAAAAATAATTTAAGAGTGTTACACAAAAAACATAACCACGTAAAATATTATCTTAACTTTTTTGAATTTTGTTAAATTTTAATAACTTTTAAATAATTATTTTATTGTTACTGTTATTCAGTTATATGTAATAGTAGCTGCACTGTGCATCTGTATATGTATATAAACCCCAGAATATGAACTGCAATACATCATTAGACTTCTAATTTACGACCAAGTAACATATAGTTGATAGCTAAATATTTTAGTAATGGAGGATAATAATTCTCCGGTTATTGGTATTGACCTGGGAACTACTTATTCGTGTGTTGCTGTTTTTCAAAATGAAAAAGTTGAAATTATTGCTAATGACCAAGGAAATAGAACCACTCCTTCTTATGTTGCATTCAATGACACCGAAAGACTTATTGGGGAAGCGGCAAAAAATCAATGTGCCTTAAATCCAAAAAATACCATTTTTGATGTAAAAAGGTTAATGGGCAGAAATTATATAGATGATTGCGTTCAACGAGTAATTAAAATCTTACCCTATGAAATTATTGACGAAGAGAATAAACCAAAAATACAAGTCGAATATAAAAAAGAGAAAAAGGTGTTAACCCCAGAAGAAGTATCTTCTATGATATTATCAAAAATGAAAAAAATTGCAGAAAATTATTTAGGACGAAATATAAATAAAGCTGTTATTACAGTTCCGGCTTATTTTAACGATTCTCAGCGACAAGCTACCAAAGATGCTGGGACCATCGCTGGACTTGATATTATTCGAATAATTAATGAACCCACAGCCGCCGCCATCGCTTATGGATTAAATAATGATACAAAAGAACAAAACGTTTTAATATTTGATTTGGGTGGGGGGACTTTTGATGTATCTATATTGAATATTAGTAATGATGGCATTTTTGAAGTTAAATCAACAGCAGGAGATACTCATCTTGGGGGAGAAGATTTTGATAGTATTTTATTAGATTATTTTACACGAGAATTCAGCAAAAAATATAAAAAAGATTTAAGCAACAATAAAAGATCATTAAGGCGTCTTCGTTCTGCCTGTGAAACTGCTAAACGAACTTTATCTTCATCTACACAAGCGACAATCGAAATTGATTCGTTATATGAGGGAATTGATTTTCATACTACCATTACTCGCGCTAAATTTGAAAATTTGTGTGGGAGTTTATTCAAAAACACTCTAGTGCCAGTTGAAAGGGCGTTAATCGATGCTAAGCTCGATAAGAGTGACATCGATGAAATTGTTTTGGTTGGAGGTTCTACGCGTATTCCAAAAATACAAAACCTCCTTCAAACTTTTTTTAATGAAAAGAATTTGAATAAGTCGATTAATCCAGATGAGGCTGTAGCCTATGGTGCTGCCATTCAAGCTGCCATTCTCAGTGGAGATAAATCTGATAAGATCAAAGATTTATTATTACTGGATGTGACTCCCCTTTCATTGGGTATTGGAACTGCCGGTAATATTATGACTACCTTGATTAAAAGAAACGCGACCATTCCTACTAGCAAATTTGAAAACTTCACTACGTATAGTGATAACCTAGAATGTGTTAATATTAAAATATATGAAGGAGAAAGAACTAAAACTAAAGATAATAATTATTTGGGGGAGTTTCAATTAAATAATATACCCCAGGCACCCAAGGGTATACCTAAAATTAAGGTTACATTTGATATTGATGCTAATGGGATATTAAATGTGTCAGCAACCGAAGAATCTTCCGGCAAATCAGAAAAAATTACTATAACTAATGACTCGGGAAGATTAAACAAAGAAGAGGTAGATCGAATGATCAAAGAAGCTGAAATGTATGCTGCTCAAGACCGGGAATTAAGAAACGATATAGAAGCTAAATGTAAATTAGAATCATATTGCTTAGAAATACAAAATAATATCATAAATAATAACAGTAGTAATATAGATATATTTAAATCAAAATTAGAAAGTACTCTCAAGTGGATTGATGAAACCCCCTCTGCTAAACAAAAAGATTATGAAAATAAATTAAAAGAAATAAAAAAGGATTATGAACATATACTTGGGGGGAATGAATCAAATTTACATAATAATCAATTCCACCCAACCATTGAAGAAGTTGACTAATAAACAGAGAAGGGTTTTCATAATTTATTAATATAAAATTTTATATATTAAAAAATGAATAATTTCAAAAGTTACCAAGAAGGAATAAATGCCCCAATAGATCTTTTAAAATGTAGTTTCCCGTTCTGGATACACCAACAATATCTATTTTCTCATTATTATTTAGATGTCGATAAAGAAGATGTCCCTCTTGATTTAAAATATATAAATGTACATGCCACTGATCGACTATATTATTTACACCACAAAAAATCACCATTTTATGAAAATGTAAATGAGTGTGTAATGGTTGGAAGAATGAATGATTTAAAAAATAAGAAGTTGGTATTGTATTTCTATATGCACGGAGCTACGTGGAATGATGGACTTGAAAACGAAGGGTATATTTTTTGGGCAAGAGACCCTAATTTATTGCTTCAAGTTATTTACATCGAAAATGGGCTGAGGCAAACTGTTTATAATAACCTGAAATTAGATAACACTGGGGTAATGACGCTAAAGCCATATCCTAGAGCAATCCACCATAGATATAGAAGTAACTGCAATCACATTGCCTATCCAGATGAATTTGAAAATGCTATAAAGGATATTAATTTTAATGTTGAGTTTGATTACATATATAATCCTATTGAAGGTGATGATGATCTAACTCAATTTAAATTTGATGTAGGAAACATTGATAGAGTATATTACTTGAAGAAAGGCGGAAAGGGGGAAGTTGTCATGTATGCGAGACTAGACCCGCGTTTATTTGCCTATATATATATTAATCAAACTACAAAGACGATGTTTATTTCTAAATTTCGAGAGGCATTTATCAATACTATTGTAAAAATGAATCCTGATAATGAAATAAAACAAACCATTGTAGATGCAGTAAACAGCGATACTATTTTAGTATAAATAATTTTCATAATAAAAAAAGATGCACCCCAAAACAATTAATTTTCCTATTGATTTCATATCATCACAAGGTGAAATTCAGTTATTATTTAATTGGAAAATGTTCTATAAATTAAAATCTTGTAAAGAATACCCAGCCATTTTATGTTTCCCCGAATTTTTTACCAATTCTATATTTTCTATTTTAAGATGGTACTCATATGAAAACAATGATAACCTATTTTTATTATTAGAAATTAAAAATCAAATTAGAAGATTTTTTGAAATGTTAGAGGTTTTAGTAAACACAATAATTAACAACGAAAGCTATAAAGTTCAGGTTAAGAGTCCCCAACAAATTGAAAAACAGTTATGGGAAATTGTTTTCTTGACTAAGAAGAATAATAATAATAACAACAACAATCCCCAGGATATAGAAAATAAAACAACAGAAATTGAACACCTTTTCTTGGAATGGTATCTAGAAAATGAAAGTAGTCAACATAATTACCAACAAATTTTATTCACAAAAAATCTCGAATTCAATAAAGTGAACACACTCAAAGAATTATCCAAAACTTTATATAACACAGGGTGCTGTGATACAATAAAAGAGATTTCATTAATTCCTCCACATTCAATTCACTATGTTAATCAAACGGTTTTTTCTAATTATTCAAAGTTGCCCCCTGAATTATATGGACCGGCAAGTTGGGGACCAATATATTGGAATATTTTTCATGCCTTTTCAATAAATGCTGCAAACAATAAAAATTCTAAAACTAATTGTTTACCAGAGCATTTATATGCATTTATTCACATAATTCCACTTTTGATTCC
>NC_090741.1:26585159-26610159 GCF_036898095.1 Palaemon carinicauda | reverse complement strand
AGAAAAAGATATTCTTCAATCAAAAACGAAATTATGATTTCAAACGAAAAAAATATAAACCCACAAAGATATATATCTGATACCCTTTTAGTGGGATCAACAAACGAAGAAAAAAAAATGATATCTAATAATGAAGCGGAGAACCTAAGAGTTCGAATTGATATTCTTGAAATGAAAATGGATAAATTATTCAGAGTACTAGGTCCCATGAATAGTATAAAAGCTACACCGGTTGCTTCGTTAATATATTCAGATTCAAAAAAATGTCACGATTATGTAACTGCCATTTATAACAATTGGATTGAATATTTTTCATATATGGCATCTAGTAATATAAGTAAAGAACTGAAATTTGAAGATTTTTTTAGAAATATCAATAAATTTATTTTTGAAAATCACTTTTCTAAATATGATATTACAATAAAATCTTTGTTTAATTTACATGATTTACCAGACAAAGAACGTAATATATTGTCGTGGAATAGATACCCAAATACGTGGGAATTAAAGGATGCCAAAAACAAAGAACACATCTCCGCATTTGTAAACAAAGATGCAATTTATATATATTATTTTCCAGATGAAATTATAGGAATTTGTAACTGTTCGACCACTACTACTACTACTACTAATAATAATAATAATAACATTGACATACAACTGAAAAATAAATCTTTGTTTCCAGGATTATCTACATCAAATAGCATCGTAGATCAAATTGAAAATAAAGCAATTTATATCCATTTATCAGAAAAAAATAAATTGATTAATACTGATCACCGTTTTGTTGTTTTGGGTGCCGAGAGACCCCTATTCAATACTACAGTAAACATTTCGTGTTTAAATGCATTAAATGATACTTTATATAAAATAGGACCTACTGTATTAGATATAACTATAGTTATATTTCATGCCATGTTACACTTGAAATGTTTCGCCGAGGAAAATGATTATTGTTATGGACATAATATAAAATTTTTACAACAATTTATTAATTACACCCCCTCAGTATTATTTGGACATCCATTTTTCCCTCCAGTTACTACTATTATAGACGGAAAAGATGTAATTTCTAAATAAATTTCAACTTTGATAACATGATTCATTTTAAGTCTCATAAAAATCAATAGCGGCTACTAAAGTTTTCAACTCTTTTATATTGAATTTTGTATATAATAACGGCGAAAATTTTGTTAAAAAAATACTTGATTTGCCCATTGACGCATAATATAATATAGAACATATACTTTCAATCAATAATAATTTTTTCAGGGGAGTAGCCCATTGCGATACTGTATTATTGGTATCTGTATTTTGTTTAGAAAATCTGACACAACAATTTCCAATTGATCTAATCATGGAAGAAAAGTCGTTGTTTTCTGCGTGGAATTTAGCAGTTAATTCGTGTATTATTTTTGTTTTTGCTCTCTGATGGGTGTATCATAAAACCAAAATTGTAATCACTACCAAAAAATATAAAATGTAATATAACGTATAATATCATTTGATCAATATTAAATTTAAGGCCACACAATAAACTATATAGATTTGATATAAAAGGCCCACTATATGTGTCACTGTTTTTACTTTTACTTAATGTGGGGGTTACTATAGCTACATTTTTTATTTGTCTTAAAACGAGCATGGCCATTACATCCGAGTCAGATGAAAGTATAACATTTGTTTCATTCCCACAGAATTTCTGAGTAAATTTCATTAGCTCCACTTCCCCTTCTCCTCTTTTAGAGTATTCAATATGATAGTTACTTTCTAATGAAAAATTATAGGGATACGATAAAGAAATAAGTTTTTCTTTTAATAAATGAAAAATATATTCATGGAGTTCGTTCTTTTCTGATAAGGTCAACAAACTATAATCATCCATTTTTTCTCTTTTTTTTCTGTTTTTGATGGTTGGAGATGATCAATCCACGGCAAGAAAACAATAAACAGTATCGTTAATGATTTCTTCTTTCCTAAAAGATTCATAAAATGAGCAAATCTGTTCTATATAATATATGATGCTATTAACTACACCAGTTGCATTACATTTTTTTATATCAATTTTATCATCATCTAACAACGCAGTTTTGTCTGGTCTTTTAACGTGTGCATGTAAAAATATGGCTCCATCAACACCAATACTATTCAGTTTCCCCCCATTTCCGATATTATCATATATATCATTGAGATGTTGCGATTGATAATGATTATCATTATTATTTTTGTATTTTGTTAGTAAAGGTAGCCGAGCATTATTATCTTGAATTTTATTTGTAAGAAACGGAACTCCCATTATCTAACTAGTGAAAATGATATACTATATATATATATTTATATGCAATTTAAAGTTTGTAGAGTTTAATATAAAATATAAAAAATGAGAACTGTATCCAAAATGGTCCTATCTGATGCATTATTCGTGACAATGATATTCTTATCATTGGTGTTATTGGTTATATCTATATTAAAGATTTTGAAAAAAAATTATAATATTTACATAAGTGACCAACAAATGTTATCTATCGAAATTATAGTGTTAATTGGACTAATACTATTAGAAATAGCTAGTGTATATTTAAAATATTATAATTATAATGATAAATTGAATCAAACAACCTATATTAGAAATAATCTTAATATTGATGATGATATCACTTAATTATGTTTCTACATATTGTACTTTTATCAGTTTTTTATCAGAGTTCTTCTTCATCATCATCATCATTATTATTATAGTTTTCCTTTTCTTCGAGTAGGGCAATGTTGGTTTTATCATTTTTTCCTTCTAAAGACGCATTTGCCTTTTCTAATTTAAATTGGTTTTCTTGTTGATCTTTTTGTTGATTTTCAATCTTAGGTATTTTTATTGGAATTTCTTCTTCTTCGTCTTCTTTGGTTTTTTCTAATTTCCTTTTATTAGCCCTTCTGCTTCTATCAAGCCCACCACCATGATCATCATCTAATAATACTTCTTCTTTTTCGGTTATTTCCATTTTGAGGTCGTCCATAGTATGAAATTGGATTTTATCATTTTCCATATCTACCAATTGTGTTGTTTTTGTTTCTTTTTGTTGTTTATTTTCCTTTTCAATTATAATATTAGTTTTCTTCTTTGGGTGTATTTTTTTCGGGATCGTCATTTTTTTGTTCTTTTTTATTGATGTATCCCCCTTTTTTATATTCCCCCTTTTTATTTTTTTACTGACACCATCACCTGCACTTTTAATTTTTCTTTCTTTTTTTATGTCTACCGCGTTCTCGTCGTCCAATAATGTATCTTCTTTCTTTATTACCTTTATTTTAGAATCCAATTGGTGGACCTGGTTATTTTGTGCCGCTACTTCTTTTTCTATTTCATCTTGTACTTTTTGTAGGGGTGTGTTGATATTTTCAGTTTTTAAACTCTCGTCCCTTTTAGAAACAACACCACTATTGATATTGGTGCCGTCATTAGTAGTATCATTATAAGTTAGCATTGGAGGACTATAAGTTGGTGGTAGTGGTGGTAGTGGTAATACCCACGACGATGATGATGATGATGATGATGGCAAATTACTATTATTTTCTTCGTGGTTTGAAATTGCCAGAGTAGTAGTATTTTGTTGATCATTATTATCAATGACATTGCTGTTATTTTCAGATTTTAAATTCTCTATTGGCATTAGTTTAATTTTCTCGTCCTTTTTAGAAACAACACCATTATTGCTATTGGTGCTGTCATTAGTAGTATCATTATAAGTTAGCATTGGAGGACTATAAGTTGGTGGTAGTGGTGGTAGTGGTAATACCCACGACGATGATGATGATGATGATGATGATGGCAAATTACTATTATTTTCTTCGTGGTTTGAAATTGCCAGAGTAGTAGTATTTTGTTGATCATTATTATCGTTGACAATGTTATTATATGGTGGTAAGTTTGTTATAAATTGTATTGTTGTTGTTGTTGATGATGATGATGATTGGAGTGGTGGTGGTAGTGGTGGTAAAGATATAAGTTGTTGTGGTGGTGGTGGTGGTGGTGGTAGTGGTAGTGGTAATTGTGAAGTTATTATTGGAGTTGACAGAGATTCTTCTTGGTCTACTTCCATTAGTGTCTCGTTATCATCATTAATATTATTATTATTACTACTATTATCATCATTATATAATTGTGGTTTATTTGCCCTTAATTGATCTAATCTTGATTCAGTAGGAATGTAATAAGGATTATTGGTATTATTACTACCAAATGTAAACAAGGAAGATGATGATGATGATGGTGGTAATGGTTGGTTATTACTACCAAATGTAAACAAGGAGGATGATGGTTGGATTATTTTATTTTCAGGTAATAATGACACTTGTTGGTGTTCCATTAATTGTAAATTATCATCATCTTTATTTGGGGGGTTGATTTGGAGGGGAGGTGAGTGTTCGTCAGATGATGGTTGGATTATTTTATTTTCAGGTAATAATGACACTTTTTGATGTTCCATTAATTGTAAATTATCATCATCTTTATTTGGGGGGTTGATTTGGAGGGGGGGGTGAATGTTCGTCTTCCATCACCCGCATAGCTTTGTTTGCTTCGTGTTTGGTTATTGTCTTATTATCATTATTAGGATCATTATATAAAGGTGTGGTGTTTACACCCAGTTGTTCTAATCTCGATTTAGTAGAGACATCATAATAATCACGGGGCAATTCACTTGGTTGTAAATTATCATTATTACCACTAGTTGTAGGTAAAAGGGGTGACGGTTGGATTGTTTCTTTTGTCGTTAAGGATGGAGTGACGAGGAGTTGTTGTTGTTGTTGTTTTTCTTGGTTCTTTATTAATAGTGAAAGTATTTTGTTGTTTTCATCAATTTGATTTTTCAGTCCTGAAGCAACTTTAACAACCCGTTTTTCTTCTTTTGGAGAATTATCAAATATCGCGACCAATTTTTCAATATGATTATTTGTTAATGCTAAAGCATTTTCATATTCCTGAAACAAGAAATCTTCTTCTTTTTTCTGTTTAAGAATTATATTATTTTTTTCTTCTATGGCCTTTTCAAGGTTGGTGCTTTGTTTTAAAATTGTTGATTTTAATTGTTCAATTTCTTCTTCTTGTATTTTTAATTGTTTTAAATGTTTAGCGCACTCTTTTTTCATTTTTTTCATATCGTCTTTTGTTTCGCGTATAATGTCTTCATTTTCTTTTTGATACTGTTCATTTGAATATAAACAATCATCTCTCTCTTTTGTTATTCTTTTTATAATACTTTCCTTATCTCGCTTGTCGCTTTCATTATCTTGTTCACACTCTTTTAATTGATATTTTAAATCTCTAATCAAACTTTTTTGTTCCTGAATTTTTTGTTTAAATAAGATTATGTCTTTTTCTGAATTTTCCATATATTCTTTATATTTTAAAATTGTATCTTTATTCATACTTTCATGCTTTGAGGTGTCTTTTTGATCTTTGCAATGATTTAACTCATTGAAAAGTTCTTTTATTTTGTTTTCCTTATCTAAATCCTTTTTTAGTAGTTCTTTTTCTTTTTCATAAAGTTTTCCTATTTCAGTCTTACAGTTTTTTAGTTCTTCTTCTAATAAGTATATTTTATTTTCTTTATCAGACAGCAAATTTGTAAATGATAAAATAATTGTGTCACTGTTTTTATCATTATAATCTTCAGTATTTTCTAAATCTGGGTATAATGTCTCCTCTGTTTCCATATTTTGTGTATCAGTTCTAACGCTTAATACATTTTTCCAATATTTATTATTATTTTCGAGTGTATTTTTACACATATTCATCATGTGCTCATTATACACTAGGACCTCCTTTTCGTGAAGAAGTCTATTTTTTTGTTCCCTTTGTTTATATGAATCAAATTCGCTTAGTAATAAATTATAAGCACGTTCACAAGCATCGTGTGATTGGTTTAATTTTTTAACTAAATCATTCTGTAAAATTTCATATTTATTTTTGTAAGTAAGATGTAGGTCTAACATTTTCTTTTGTATTTGAGTTTCATGCCAATTCCAATTTTCTTCCTTTTTTTCGTAAGACAAATAAAAATATTTATATATTAAGGCAATAACTCTTAATTCTTGCATCCATAATAAATTTCCTACGTTGGTATGTAAATTTGTGCTCATATAACCATTTAAAATTGAAGAAAATAGAGATGACCATTTATGTAAAGTATCTTTTCCAATCAAAGTATTAGTGTTATTTAATGCTTTTTGAAGTTCATTTTCCATAACATATAAAGCTTGCGAAAGAAAATGGTCAAAATTGGGCGGAAGAAATAAATAAAAACTAGCTTTTGAGTCTTTTTTTAAACAATCTAAAAGATTCTCTACTTTTTGTGATTTGTAAATCATGTCTTTAAATTCTCTGGTACTAATATATTGAACATTACCACCCCTTTGCCATTTAGACTGCCACATATAATATAATAAGTTAACAATAGCCGAATGAAAATTACTTTCATTATTCAACTGAAGTTTTAATATTTCATTGATACCTTCGTATTTTTTCTGGTTGATAATGTATGACAAAATACGATGGAAAAACATTGAATAATATTGAATTGCGTTTCCATAATTTTCATTTTCAATTTCTTCGCATATCTTTATAACAGGATCCATTTAAGGATGTATATTTTTTAACATTAAGAAATATAGGAGCACAGTTAATGATATCATCATAAAAAAGTTTTGTGATTAAAAAAAAGAAAAATGATTAAATCTAATTTTTTTATTCCGAAAATTTTAAATTAGTATTGCCTCTAACTTTAAAAAGATAATCCAAATAGAACATAAGAGCAATAATTACGAGAAATACTACAGTATATAATATGTAAGTGATGAATTATTATTCAATTATTTTTCTCTCCAATATTGAAAAGTTGTATTAGAAATATTCGTTGTATTCTCATACTATAATTAATCAATTATTATCTTAATAACGCTCGATCATTATGAAATATATATTCAATTGTGTCTTCGTTTTCTGTGTTTTCGTAAGTAGGATTTTTGAAATTATGGAAATATTGCTCTTTATTCATCAGAGTATCATGATAAAAATCATTTTCTACATTTTTTCTATCTCTTATTAAATAATAAATTGTACCAACAAAAATGGGTGATACCAATATTAATTGGATGACCTTAATAATTATATTATATTTTGGTCCCATAAATCCTATTCCCTCTCGAAATATAAATATTTCAGCTAAACAGTTTATAATGAAGATAATGGAAAGGATAAGACAAACAATTATAAATGGTTGGTGAATATTCATCGTTTGTTTTTTTTAATTCTAATAAAAAAATTTTAATCAAATAAATCTCGGTATCTACAAGAAACAATCACTGGTTTATAGTTATATTGTAGTTTTATATTTGCATTAGTAATATCATATACTGTTATTACATTTTTATTTATCTTATTATCAAAAGACAATTGTGTAACCTCATTTTTTGGGAAATTAACTTTTATAATATTATGTTCAATTAACACATTATGTAAAACATAGAGATGATTATATTTTTGTAACATTTCAAAAACTCGATTCAATTTCATTATGGATTCTGGGCGTTCCGTATATTGAGAATAAAAAAATTGATTTAAATTGCTATAAAAATGTAAACATTTTCTATAATATATACCTAATAATTCATCATAAACAAATTCAAAGTAACAATCATCGTTATAACTTTCCCACCCAAGGGATTCAATTTCTTCCAATTTTGGATATTCAGTAGGTAATACATCAAACACTTCTTCTAAATGCTCGTTATGCGATAAAATGTTATTCGATTCATTTAAAAATCTTTCAATTTGTTGTTTAACATTATAGTATGGTACAGAATGGATAGGAACGGGGATACTTAAAGTATAAACCTTATTTTCCTCAATATCATTATTATTATTATCAAAAATTTTGATAACACCCCCCCGATTGAGTGATACGGCCCTGTAACTTTGAACATTTATTCCTACTATATTATAATCAAATAATTGTCTATCTAAAAGCTTATAGACCATTTCCGCTTTCGTTTCATTGGTTCTATTAAACATTGCATAAATGCCTTTTAAATAATAAAAAATAAGAGAATTGCTGACATTTGGATCCCTTGATTGTTCATCCAAATAAATAGATTTTCTTACATACACATTTGGATTGTTTAATGATTGTGTAAATGAAAAATTATGTGTACCATAATTTAACGGGCGATTTTGCCAGCCATAATAGGTTTTATTGTCTTTATGGCTGTTACTCTCATCGTCGTTGTCTGAAAGGGTTGAAACGCTCATGATTATCTATTTCTATATTGCAAGTTAGCTAGTAGCGTACTTTGTTGAATTTTTGTATTGTTGGTGTATATATAACCACAAAATTGTGTTAAAAAAATATATTTTATCCTCTTCGAAACGAAGAAATATAATTATCAAATTAAGATTTACGGGGAAATATTTTACGCTTTAGATTATTATAATAAAGGTTTTTTGGGGCCTGAAATGAATCATTGATTTTTTTTATAAAAATAAACTCGAAATAAGACTTTTGAGTATAATTTAGTATTTTTTTTGGTCTTGTTTTGAACCAAAGATTATTTTCCTCGCCATCATTTATTATTGCGTTATTTTCATTTATCAAACATATACTTTCTTCGTCATTATCGCCAAAATACAAAGATTTCATACTTTTAAATCAAAATAAACTATTACTAAGTAAATAAATATATATAGTTATTTATAGATATGAAAAAAATATGAATCATAAATTATAAATTTAAAAAATGGAATTTGTTTATGCATTTATACGAATGTGTATGATATTATCAATATATTTGATTTTTGTAACAATAATTCATTTTTTTGCTGCTTCTTATGACAACTATATAGATAAAATTGTATTTTATATTTTACACAGTATACAGTTAGTTATGAATCTGAGTATATTCTTTTTTAGTGCATATATAGTCATTGATTACCAAAGGACGCCACGTAAATCCCTTATATATATTAAAAAAACTAAATAAAATGAATGAATGAATTCAAAATTAATTATATATATAAGTATATATAGAGTAAACCCCAAAATTTTATTTTATTGTTACCTTTATCATGTATACCCAGACTTTAATTTCGCAATATGGTAATAACAATAATCAAAGCCGACAACAAAATATTCAAATTAATGAACGCAAAGCAAGAGTTAATGATTCTAATTCTTTATATGAATCCATGACTTCATCAGATTTAATGTATAACGGAATTATCATGCAAAACAAAAACGCACAAAAATGCAATGAAACATATATTCCGTTAAATTTTTTTGGAATATATCAAAATATGTGCGGAAGTGTTTATTGTTTAGGTATAAATAATCTAAGAAATAAAATACATGAATTTATACGTGATCATCATTTTGTTCCTCGTGGTTTATACGGGTCTATTTCGATTCAAAGAAAATATCTTGATTTACAACATTTTTGTTTAGATTTTGATTTAAAGGGCTGTGAATTTAAATTTGAAAGTAATACACTATTAAATTTATAAGAATATATTTCATATTGTAAAAATAGAACTAGAACGCCGGAATATTTTTTCATACATAATATTCGACATAAATGTAAAAAATATAACGAAAATAATCTAATCTATGAAGTTCTATATTTAATAACCGAGGGCTTAGGTATAATTAACTTTTCTATATATATACTAGGAAAGGGTAAAAGTTTTAGTAATGGATTTCATATTGAAATTCCTTCATTGATAATGAGATATCATGATTTAATTTGTCTTTATAATATGTTACACGCAGTTATAGAAAATCATAGTTTTTTTGATCCAACAACCAATTATAGTGTCTTCGGATCAGCAAAATATGGAGATGCTAATTTAAATGTAAATGAAATAGATTGCTCATATTTGCCTTATAGTTGCTACAAGGACGGGGCCTTTATATCTGAAAGTCCTTTAATTGTTGATTTGGATAGTGCTTTTGATTTGTTTAATATTTTTAAGCCCATATCAGAGCATACAAAAATTTATTCCTTGAAGTTATTTCTTCATAATGATAACTTGAATTCTTCATTAGAGCACGAAGAAGAAATCATACAAAGTTTTATAGAAAATGAAAATATATTTAGTGCACGTGAAATTGATAATGGCATTCCGGATTGGAAGAGAGAAGAAAGTGCTAATGTCTATAATAAAAATAATGCATGGAAAAAGACATTTAACCTTATTAGGTGGCCCAACAATAAAGAAAATTTAAATTCTTCTTGGTTTTTACCAAATTGTTCAAGCTCAAGTATGCATTTGTATACCCACGTTGGATATCTCGTCGATAGAACAAATTCTAATATCCGATTTAAAATATATAAGAGCATATTTCCTAATTTTAATGTAGTGAAATTTCAAGATATACCACATTTAAATATATCAAACTATCCAATAGTTTTGAATTGTATATGTAATGACAAAGACATTACATATTATAATAATCATCAAAAAGAAACCCATTGGAATATATTCATGTTAGAATTACCAAATTATAGTATATTAAAAGATTCTTACAATACATGTTTTTTAAATGCCATTATTGGTGATGATTTTCAAATATATGAATACAAAACCAACGAAGATTTTCTAATTACAATAAAAACAAGCCCGTATAATAATAATGTTATAAACGCCACACCTTTCGAAAACGACTTACTCTTTCCTTATAATTTAGAACACGTTTTACAATTATATGATCGCGAAAAACTGAGACACACAATACATTTCCTCGTGTCAATATACTTTTTATTATTAAAACAATCTGATGATTTAAAATCACATTCATTATTATTATTAGAATGGATTAAAATGATTATAACTTATAATACTCAAAATAGTAGAATTATCATTGAAGAATTTTTACAAATTTATTACCATTTAAATTACAAATATATCAGATTTCCAAACTTATTAAATTTAGATGACTCCATGAAATCTTGGGTCATCTTATGTATCAAACATCTATTGATAATTGAAAACATTATGGAAATCGAGGAGGCAATAAGTGTAATTAAAAATTATAATATATCTCAAACACAAACTTATGATGAAAGCGAATTTGATAGTGATGACAACCACAAAGGTAGTTTTAATGATGAAATAGATTCTCAAATAATCAAACATTTTAATATACCACAAACTTTTACAATCCAAGGAGCATCAAGAAATATCATTATACCCAACATTATTATTGCTGCGATATTATTAGTCAAGAATGAATCTATATTATATGAATTATTAGCAATATATCGGCCAATAATATTACTTGGCAATAGCAGTAGCTTTAATGAAGGGGGGGGGGGGGGTAAGGATAATAACAAAAGTATAACTAACAAAAATAAAAATAATCAAAGCAAACAAAATAACAAAACTGGAACTATTAATAATAATATAAATAATGGTAAATTGGTAATCTGGGACGAATTTAGATGGAAAAAATGTTCGATATCGTCTCTTTCTGTGGCTTCTATACCGCTCCATATACCAGAAATATATTATATCGCTAACATACGAAGTCATATATCAAATTTTATCGTTACTAAAAAGAAAAAATATAATGAAAATTTGAAGAAGAAGAAAAAGAATAATAATAATAATAATAATCAAAATAATAAAAATATTAATAATAATAATAATAATAATAATAATAATAATAATAATAATAATAATAATAATAATAATAATAAATTGAATATAGAATTATTGACGAAAGAAGAAAGTATAATATTTTCTAATCGTATTCATTGTACAACCAATAAAAATACTGGATCTATAATAAATCAAATTATAAGCAAAATTGAAGCTTTTTGGAATTGAAGTAAAATAAACAGCTTGCCACCAACATTTCTCAAACTTTTCGAAGACAGGTACATTTTAATTGGATTAAGTTTAAGTGGAAGCGATTCTTTGGTTCTCTTAAAACCAATACCTATGTACTATATAGATGACGAAGAAAATAATTTTTCAATCAGTTACAGTAATTATCCGAAGAATAATTCAAATAGCTATGGAAATGGGGAGAAAGAGCATGACATCATAGATGATAATTTAAATGACGTAATGGAGCATATTCCCAAATGTAAATTTTTACACAAACAATTTTTTCCCATTGTTCAGAATGTCATAAGTAATATATCAGAAGAAGAAAAAATTGAAAATTACGAAAGGCTAAAAATTTTACACGATGAAAGAAAATCCATCGATAATCATTCACAAACTGAATGTTCTTCAATTCATGATCAAATTAAACAAAGCATGGTACATGGTCATTTTTTTGGTGATGGGGGAAATATTTTATGTTCATCAGAAATTTTAATGGGCAAAAAAAGAAAATTTGCAAATATGTCTAGAAGAGAATTACATTTATATTTAACAAACGAATTGTGTAAAAAAATGGAAACTATAGAGTTAATTAAACTAACCAAATATTTTATTTTGAAACAAATAGCTAATAGTTATAGTGACATGATGGATGTTGTAAAACTATTACCTGAAAACGAAAACCACGATATTTTAAAAATGATAGATATTTATCTGAAAACTCCCCCACAAGAACAAAAAAAAAAAACACTGCAATATCGTATAGAGACTTTAGCTATCTGTTATGAGCGCATATCAAAAATACACCCAAGTGGATCCAGTTTTCTTAAAGATATTCCCACAGATTCTATGAATATTGTAAAATGTAATTGTTGTTTAACTTTTACTTGTATTTCAGTATTACAAACATTTAGTTATGATATATCGTCCTTGATATACGTATTAAAATTGATATTGCGGGCTATTTGTCATGGTGTTAGTTTGAAAAATAAACACCTTCATTTTTTTCTAGGAGAAACTAATTCAGGAAAAACTACATTTTTAAACCAAGTATTATCTGTTCTTGGTAATCATGCTGGAATTTTATCGTCACATACTATGAATCACTCTTCAACGATAGATCGATATCACGACCTTTCCAAAAGCTCAAATTTTGCAAAGTTTTGGTATATGGATGAAATTGCCAATAAACCATTTAATAGGCAATTGATTAATCAAATAACTGGTAGTTCTCGTTTATTTATTCGATCAAATTATGAATCAGGTAATAACGTTAAACTCGCATCGACCATATTAATATTTGGTAACAATAAACCTCAATTCTCAGAGCAGTGTTCAGCTTTATTATCAAGATTAAGATTCATGTCTTTTCGTTCTCGATTTGATTCTACTCTTCCCGTGAATTTTAAAATGGCTTATTTCCCCAAACTTTCATTGTATAATGATTATGATAATAAATTCCAAGTTGGAATGGCTGCATTATTTTTACACGCTATGTGTCACTGTACAATAAATTCTCCGTTATATTTATATGACTCTTTATTTGTTGGCGAATTGAAAATAACTCAAAATATACAAAAATCCACAGATATGTATTCACCCGTGACAGATATAGTTCATTTCATAATCACTTCTTGTAATTTAGAAGAAGACCCCGAATATCTAATAACACATAAACGTATATCTTATCTGTTATTATATTTGAATATACTTAAATATATAAATATAGCATCCGTATCTGATGCCATAATATTTTTATCAAAACACTATCATACATCTCTTATTGATGATGAATTATTAATTTGTGATGATATATACAAAGACGGCCTAGAAATTCACAAAACCGCCGTTTTTCACGGACTCAAGGAAAAAGATATAATGATAAACGACGAAAAGATTTCTGTTATAAATAAGAGGAGAATTAATAATAATGATAATACAATAGCAATATATGAAAATGATTTCAAACGAAAAAAACACGTGTAATTAAAAAATGGAGGATCAATTGGGGTTATCAACCCCACCACCTTCTTTATCACAAGTCGACGAAATAGATATCATACCAATATTTCATCCATATATTCAAAATGGTGGTTATCCCTATATGAATAAAATAGATTCAAAAGATATAAATAACGTCTTTCAAAATAGAATAGCTACTTCAATTCCTACATTAAATTATGAAATTAATGATGAAATTCTTTCAAATCCAAATTCAACACCAGAAACGCAACAACAACAAGATATTATGATGGATGATAGTATAAATTTTGATAAAAGTTTTTTTGTCCTCATCCCAGCCAACACCCCAAAATAATACTGATAAAATAAAATTTATTAATCCTGATACGATACAATCTTTGTTGGTATCAATTAATAGATTATTAGACACGATGGATGTTCCTCCACCCCCGGTATTCATTCCCCCCACTACTAATAATATAAAAGTTAAAAGAGAGATTGAAAAGGTTTTACCTTTTGGGTATAGTTAAATTATAACAAGGAAAAAAATATGAATAATCACACTAAAACACAAGGACAATGAAAATAATTCGAGGTTTTTTTTTTATTTAAAAAGTTCATTTTTACACAGATCTTATGCACCTAAGTTTTTCAAAAGCAACGTCGTCGCTCGTAGCATAGATATGTATTTTGTACAAAGTATTTGTATCATCGTCTTGTTTATAATTAACACACTTAAATTTTTGGCCAGTCTTTCCACCCAAAGCTAATTCAGTTTTTGAAGCAATAATACTATTTCCTCGGTCTACCTCATCAAAACAAGAATCTGTTGAAACTTCTAATGCTTCTACGTGCGGGGTTGTACAATTACCAGCCGATATATTAAACACCAATATAGCGGTAGGATTCGCTCTTTCCATTAGATCGTCATTATCAATTATTTCCCTGGGTTGAGAATTTTCACAAATTTTAATTTGTAACTGATTATCATCGGAAATTAGTCTGGAAAGCATATATGATGTGTGTTTTTTAGTTATAAACGAGTCGTCACAATTTACTCCAGCATATTCTTTAATCTGAATGGCCGTATCTCTGTTAGACATGATATTATTTATGTAAATATGAAAATTTAGAAATTTGTTTTGAGGAGTATTTTCATAAAGCAGAAACAACTGTAAATCCTGTGGACTGGATAAATTAGGCTTATGATTTTTTCTGATCAATTTCATTCCCTTTATATAATTATCTACTGCAAAATAAACATCTCCTCGATTTTCTCTCGCATCAGTTAACTGTAAACTCATATATTTCTTATCCTCGTGTGTAATAAATTTATCCATTGTTAATTTCTATTAAAATGGGCAGGTACGGCAAGTAATAGTTGTTGTAGGAGAGTATCCTAGGTCGTGTTCTATTTTACTTTCAAACAAGGGAGTTGGCCCCTTTATATATTGCTGTTGCTATAGTATATATATATATAAAATTTTCCCTTTTTATAATTAATAATAATAATAATAATAATAATAATGTCATGTTTTCATTGGTTAAAAAAAAAATTGTGATATTGCCAAAAAAAAATGATGCTTACAACAGTTTTATACTTAATAAAAACCAAGACCCGTTTTGGATAATTGGAGGATATAATGATACTCACAACGATGAAACATATTTTTATATTTTACGCCCAACTTGTTATGAAATACAAGAAAAAACTATTTCAAAGCCCTTATCAAAAAACAGAATTGAACAAATAAAGGCATCAGAACTGAAGGAGAATCCTTATTTAGATATTAACAAATATCAAAATTTTATTAAGGATTTAAATGAAAATAGTGAAAATAATTCGTGTATGAATGTAAGTTATAAAATAGACAACGGTATCGTAGTGTTGAATGAAGATATAATAAGTGAAGTCTTGAAACTTTCAACAAATGTTATGCAAAATATTCATGACCACAATAAAGCAAAAACTATAGGGTATAATATTCATGAAAATATTTATAACACCGAAGAAACCATTTATAATTTTGAGGATATTATGTGTGGAAATATTAATGTTGTATGGTTAATGGGAAAATATACAAAATTCAATAAAATGAATGACGAGGATACTATATACCTCATAAAAATTCCATCTCAGAAAGAAATTCAGGAGAGAAAAGTAGTAGATTATCTTCCTTCCAGAAATACTTTATTTCGGGTCAGAGAAACAGAAATTCTCAAATATATCAAAGAAAACGTATATAGTTTTCCAAATGTATATGAAATTGAGAACCATCGAGATCGAAATCCTACTATACGATGTGTTAGTAGTTGTATGGATCCAATTGATGTATTTTTACTTCAGTCTAATGTAATAAAATATTAGGAAAATGCTATACAAAACATTAAGCTATTCGATACAATTTGGATATTTTTAATAAAAAAGGGAAAGGTTTGTTATAATGATGTTTGTTATTGTATAATTCCATCAGAACAAGAAATAATTAAAGGGAAAATAGATTTATTTGCTATACATAACCGCATTCGAATTATTATTGGAGATTTTATGAATTCTTTGGCTCCTATGGAAATAAAAACTGAAAATATTTCAGTTTATAATTTTCTGATAAATAATGATAGTAATATCTTAGAATTAAGAACAAAAAATAATACCCTTCGCCCAAAGACGCTTTTAACCTCTATAAGAAAATCAATATTTACAGATTTATTTGATTTGTATGATAAAAAACACGTCCCCGAAAGAATTTGTTTAACCAATGATAATGAGATTTGCGTGTTAAATAAAGACGAAAATATATCTAATTGTGCCTTAGTATGTACAAAAATAACAAAAAAGGAATTACAAAACAAAACCATTGAAAAACCATTATCAAATGATAAATTGTTCAGAGTAAAAAGTAATATTTTAAATATATGTTTGGGTGATTCAAATGCTTTTGACCATGGAACTAATGGGTTAAGTGTGAATATGTATAATATTTCCAATGATTTAAAAACATTGGCGAAAAATAATGCTATAATTATAAAACAATTAGATGTCTATAAAGAAAATAATTATCACGAGGAAATGGAAATCAACCAAGAAAATCTTAAACAAATTTTATTACAAGATTATCAAAATAGTTTGACTTCATTTCATAATACCAATGCTCTTCAGAAGCGTAAACGGGAAAGCGAAACATTTGAAACCAACAAAAAACTACGATACACAAAGATTGGTTGACTTATATATCATTGTCTTACAATAACCAATAATCTTTTTGAAATCAATTAAATAATGAGATGACAACAAATAAAATAAAAAAAACAATCAGTAAAGTAGGACTATTTCATTCCCTTTGTTTCGAGTATGATTAGGTACGGATCCTTTTATTTTTATTTTCATTATCACTATCATCATCTTCTTTTCTGTAAAGGGTTATATATTTGTTGATCCTCCTATCACTGGGGTACAGGTTACAACTGTATAAATCCAATGTGTCATTATTGTGATTATAATTACTGCCCAAAAATTCTAGATTTTCATAACTCATCACATAATTATATATGTGTTTGTGATAATTGTACATATCATCAACGGAACAAGGAAAGTAAGACTTTCCCAACGCACGCCTATAATCTTCAAACTTATATAATCGTAACTGTTGATCTCGAAAAAATTTTTGAGAATATGGAAAATATTTTGTAATAACATTTTCACACATATTAAGGGCTTTATCATTTAAATAATTAGAAGATTTGTGGTGATTTGAAATAATATAATCAAACTTTACATCTATATTAAATAACGTATTTATATATGTTTCAATTGTTAAAAGTTCTGGTTTAGATATAACTACATATATCTCACTAATAATCTTTTTGTCCTTTAAAATATATTCTATCCAATTTTGTTTTTTTATTAACTTTTTAGATAATTCTACCGCGTTGTCGTCGTGGAAAGTATTATGTGAACAATAATATAAATCGAGCATTGAAAATATATATACTGGATACCTTTGGGGGTCGATGTTTGGCATATTATGGATATTTAATTGTCTCCGCTTTAAATGATTGGTTGCTACCTTAGATATACTTTTATCAAATCTTAGGTGATCTTTTTCGTTCAACATAATAACATTTGGAAGCCCATCAAGTAATACATGAAACATATTTGAAATATATGTATTAACTGCTTCTCCACAAAGAGCGCCAAATTTATCATATATTTCCAGGCACAAATTTGCGTGCATATCATAAGAAAATAATGGCACCGTGTTTGGTGTTATAAATAATTTATCTTCATATTGATTCGGTTTATCATTTTTCTGCGCATCCAAATAATTATATGAGACTCCTATATTTAAAAATTTTTTAAATTTGTCCAAGAAATCGTCTGGTGCATCTTTTATTTCCTTTTTTTTAATAAATTCACAAATAAGTTCAAAACATTTTTTCATTGTATCCCTTCGTACAATACAAACATCGAATCCATTTTTTTTTGAAATATATTCAAATATATCTTTTCTGTGGTAATTTGTATATAAATTTGTAGTTCTACATAAATCAATATTAAAATTTGGAAAAAATTCTTTTATATTTTTAAAATTACTTAACACACAAGCTTTATGAATAGTCTCAAAATATCGATCATATTTATTAAGTAATATAAAGGCCTGTAAAAATACAACATTCAATTTCTGGTTATCTTTTAAAGAATTAATATCAATTTTATTATATAAAGATATCAAGCGTCCATATGGATTATTATTTATAAAATTAACAAATGATTTATGATTTTCGTGGCATTCATAATAACAATCATCTTTAAGTGTCAATAATTTTTCTTTAATACAAGAAAATTGAATGGGACAGGGAATTACCATCGTTATATAGACACAATCTTCAAAATTTCTACCGCGTACTGTTGTTGTTACATGTTCTACACCATATCCACGAAAAATTTGATCATTGCTAGTAATTTTATATTCATCCGAAACCCTATAGTAAACATCACCACTTTTCTTCTTTAATAAAAACATGGTCTTTATAACTAAATGTTTAATTCAAGAGAATTGACCGATCAATATATACACGTATAATATATATGTATCTCTTGTTTTTGTTATATATATATATAGGAAAAACGAATAATAATATTTTTTGTTTATTTAATATAAATTATTTATATTTGAATTTCATACAAAACAACGGAATCCTAATTAAAGGATTAATCAAAAATAAAAAGATAAGCAACGATTTCACACAAATAACATAATCATAACCCAATTCATAAATTTAGTATAGGAAACGTAAAACAAACTACCTATAGTTACGTTTTAATAAAAGCTTGATAATATTTAGTTTGAATGCATTCGAGGTGGAATACAGACCCACACTCAATACACTGATTATACATTAACCTGGATTTCTTATCCTTTTTCATAATTGTATTAAGGGTCTCGCAAGTTTTACATCTTATAAATTTCTTTACATAGGACCTTAAAATATTTTCCATATCATTTAATGTATATTTCCCACGCAGGACCAATTCATTGTTAGAGTTTATACTTGTATTAATACAACCAAGTTCAGATGAAATATATTGTAAAACGTGTGCATTTTCTCTATTCAAATTATAACAGGTTTCAAAAAAATTTGAGTACAAAGTTTTTTTTCCCGAATAAAACAATACAGGTTTTTTTATTTTAAACTTTTTGGTTGTTTTGTTTTTTTCGTTTATGGGTAATTTGCTTAGTACAAAATTTAACATATCTTCATAACTATAATCGTCATTGCAACCTTTTTTTGTGTTGATATCATTTAAAACAATTTTGTCTTTATTTTTCTTTGTTTTTTTTTATATTTTAAAAAATTATCTGCATCCTCCATAATTCAAAATGAATAAGCAAAATACGAGTAATTCTTTCTTATACCACTATCCTAATTTATTAAATAAAAAGTCAGAACACAATAAAGAAAATCCAACGTTATTATTAAAAGGTGAGGACAATATCGAGGATGATTTATCTGAAGATTTTTTTCAAACGGATTTATCGGGCTTTGTAGAAGAATCACCTTTAGCGCCCGTTCTTTTTGTAATTGACTTTGATAATACTCTAGCTGTGTATGACGATATGTATATTTTAGAGAATAATTGTACTAACAATCTACGAAGTACTTATACTCGCCCCTTTATGCTAGAATTTTTAAATTTTATTAAATCTGTTAACACAAATAATGTGATTATTATGTGGACAGCAGGAACAGATTTATACATTAAGCAAAATCTTATATTATTGAATATTGCACATTATTTTGACCATGTTTTATCTAGAAAACATTGTCAAGAATCTAGTTTGAAATATAAAGGTAAATGTAAATCACACGCCTATCTTGTATCTTTGTTTCCCCAATATAAACGCATGCGATCAATTTTGATAGATAATTATGCACACAAAAATGGTTCTTCTACTGGTTATACAGAAATATTATCAGTTAAACCATTTGGACTTTTAGATATTATAAAAATGTATGGGGCTTATAATATAAATCCTCTACATATAAATGATATTGAGAGTTTCATCATTTCTAAAGGAAAAGAAGGTACTAATTTTGTTACAAACAATTCACGCGGAAATAAAAAGGACAAAGAAAGTTTTTTTGGTGATATAACTTTATTGAATGTCATATTATTTTTACAGGAACGTTTTTTTTATTTATATTTTACGGGGGCAAATGATGATGTTAAAGAAAAACAATTATCAAAAAACCACGAAACCCCGCTTTATTTTTGTTATTTAATGACAATAGATTGGCGTGAAAAAATAGTTTTAGTCCCAATACAAAGGGAATGGGCAACATCCAGTGGATGTCGTCTTTTTGCTTACATTTTGAATTTCAAATAAATACATTTTACATTAAACTGGGTTAATTTTAATGGAAAAACCTTATGTGATACGTATGATCCTCATCATCATAAGGAAGTTTAAACGTCATTAACGACGTATCTAGTTCTTCGCTGGTTATCACTTTTTGTTTAATGTTGTTATCCTTCTTTGGGGGTGGTAATAATTTTTCTTTTTCTTCTTCGTTGATCATCAAGTTTTGTTCAATGTTGTTTTCCTTCTTTGAGGGTGGTAATAATTTTTCTTTTTCTTCTTCGTTGATCATCAAGTTTTGTTCAATGTTGTTTTCCTTCTTTGAGGGTGGTAATAATTTTTCTTTTTCTTCTTCGTTGATCATCAAGTTTTGTTCAATGTTGTTTTCCTTCTTTGGGGGTGGTAATAATTTTTCTTTTTCTTCTTCGTTGATCATCAAGTTTTGTTGTAAAGAAGCCATTGTTTGTTTATATCTAATTCGTACTAGGCAGAAAAATGATGGTAGTCACCAAAAAAAGCAGCTTTCATATTGATATGTGATACCAAAAAATTTTTTTTAGATGGGGGGGGGGATTGTTATAAAAAAAATAAAACTAGAAAATTGTAGTGATCCAAAAAATAAAAAAAAAGGAAATGTGAAATATGTCAGGTTAAAAGGTTATTATGGGTAGATTGAACGAGTTATTTTTGCTTTGCGATATTTTTCATTATATACACTAGGAGATAGATAGATAGGTTCTGTTTTAGTGATGACTATTTGTTTAAAAAGGGTTTTTTTATTTTTTAAAATGACTGTATCTATAAGTAATAAAAAAAAAGGACGAGGACATCTCGTATAATTGGTCCAAAGTGTCTTTTAGTAAGTTAAATTTAATAAAAATCATAGCCTTATTTTCTTATTTTTCCTTAATCACAATTGCCAATTATCTTTAATAGGCTAAGAAATTTAACAAAATATGATCGTTTACATTAAATTATATACCCCATTGACGTTTACACTAAATATGCATTTTTAATACTAATTGTACGTTTTTCTTAAACGGCACCACACATATATATATATATATATATATATATATATATATATATATATATATATATATTATATATATATATATTTATATATATATATATATATATATATATATATATATATATATATATATATATATTATATATATATATTTATATATATATATATATATATATATATATATATATATTATATATATATATTTATATATATATATATATATATATATATATATATATATATATATATATAATCAATTATATAATTATATATACATATATACACACACACACACATATATATATATATATATATATATATATATATATATATATATATATATATATAAAATATATATATATATATATATATATATATATATATATATATATATATATATATATATATACATATATATATTTATATACATATATATATATATATATATATAAATATATATATATATATATATATATATATATATATATATATATATGTATATATACATATATATATATATATATATATATATATATATATATATATATATATATGTATATATATATATATATATATATATATATATATATATGTATATATATATATATATATATATATATATATATATACATATGTATATACATATATATATATATATATATATATATATATATATATATATATATATACATATATATATATATATATATATATATATATATATATATATATATATATATATATATATATATATATATGTATATATATTTATATGTATATATATATATATATATATATATATATATATATATATATATATATATATATATATATATATACGTATATATATTTATATATATATATATATATATATATATATATATATATATATATATATATATATATATATATATATATATATATCTAGTACAATATAGGTAAAAAGGACTCGTAAATGTCATTTTACTACTGTCTGTTAATGATCTTTCATTGACAGTCTACTGTATAACCGCAAATCTTATTGTCTCGTCAATTCATTGTTTTCTCTTCCTTCCCCTTTCTTTTATGCAATGTGCAGGTACCCATTCTTTCATTTTAAAATTCCATATATTACTTGTCTTTTTCCTTATATCCCCTGACCAAATCCATTTAATTCCCTTAAATATTGTTAGAAAATTATCTATTTAAGTTTTGTAATTACATAGTTCTGTTTATTATTCATGGAAATAATTGTAAAAGATAATGGAGTATATGAATAAAGATAAAAAGTATTAGACCGAAAATATGAGCAAAACTAGGTAAATTTGCAATATAAATTATAAGGAAATAACAAAACAGTGTTATGGACGAGCATGGAAAATTTGGTATTGAATATATTTAACTATGAGAGACAGTATGGGTTTCCCAAGGACATTAGAGTGAAGTTAGAAAGGAGGATAAGTATTAGATTAGGAAAATTAAAATGGCACTTTTTTAAAAAGAAAAGTAATTATACAGACAGTCATACCAGTTTAAATTCATGCATCGGAAACTTGAAGACTTGCTAAACACTTTGAAGGTTATGTTAGTGTACCAACCATGTGTCACACGATCGTGCATAGTAACGACATTTCCTTTTTTTGTATATATTATGCTTTGTATCTTCGCTCTCCCCTCGCACTGATAGGGACCTGAAACAGCATGTATGTTTTTCTCACAATTAACTGTTACCCAGTGCGGTTGTCAGTTGAACATGAAATTGCCTGTGATGTTTTCATCTCCTTTTTTGCCTGGAGTTTATGTATATATAAACGGATGTTCTTTAATAAAGTTACTCAGTTGCTTTCATCCCGCCTTTGAGGCACAACCTTCTCTCGGCCCGTTACATTGGTGACCCTGGAAGTCGACTCGCTCCTCCCGCCTTCCACATAACCCTCCGTCATTGGTACTATGGCGGACTCCACAGAAGTTGGTGCCGCTCCATTTAAACTTTCGTCGTTGGGATGTGGGGAGGCGTTTGCTTTATTTCAGCGCGCAGTAGTCCAGTTCCGCATCAAGGGCGTGACTCGCTCAACCATCAAAGCAGATTATGTTCTCGCGGCGATACCCAAGGATACCTTCCCTGAAATATTCAACTGGCCTTGTGAACAAGGAAACAGCCCAATAGCGTATGACACCCTCATAACATACCTTCTGCAGCAGTGCTCGCCGTTGTCAGCCACCCGTATACCTTTTTCAGCTCTCTCAAAAACCGTTGGGGGAAAAAAGGCCCTCAGGAAAATTACCAGTATCGCTCGCCTGTAACCTGTCGCAGACGGCTCTCCTCGTGAGGTGAACCTACTTTGAGCCCTTTGGATACGCCGTTTACCCGAGCCTGTACGCGCTGCCATACCTGATGTCGATAGTTTACCAATAAAAGACTTGATGACCAAAGCCGATGCCCTTATGGACAGCCGCTTCACGACCTTCAAGACTTCCATCAACGACTCCACTCCTGACGAAGAGGACGCCTATTCAATGTTAACTGAAGCTGACATAAATGCTGTAGGACATGCACGCCTACCCCCGTGACAAGCCGGAGCGGCGACAAAGCCACCTATCAACCCCCACTCGCTCGCGCCCCAACCAACGACTTCTACAGCCACTTACTACCGCCCATCGGCAGCAGTTTCGCTACTACCACTACAGATTCGGGCCAGCCGCGAAGAAATGTGCCAAGGATTGTTAGTGGCCAAAACAGGTGTAAGTATGCCATCGCTCGTAGCGGTGCCCTCCCGTGTTTCTAATCTTTTTTTTTTACATGATGCAGTAACAGGCGTGCGATTTTTGGTAGACACTGGTGCTTGTCGTTCTCTTTTGCCAAGGGACCTCTTCAGGACACGACGTAGTCTGTCTACGTCTGCTGACGTCCTCCTGGTAGCTGCCAACGGATCTGTGATACCCACCTATGGTTACGAGAACCTCAAATTATCGCTTGGAAACGGTAAATTTAATTGGAAGTTTCTCATTGCTTACATCACATTGCTAATCCTTGGCACAGATTTCCTCTCTCATTTCCATCTTCTGGTCGATGTCGCCCACCGACGATTGGTCAATGCAGACTATTGCATCGACACACGGATTCAGGAGTTGGCACCTTTCCTCAACCTCAGCGTTGTTTTGCCCATATTCACGTCGACGTTGTAGGCCCCCTACCAACAACACAAGGACATCGTTACCTGTTTACCACCATTGACCGCTCCACTAGTTGGCCTGATGCCATTCCCATGGAAACTGCCATGTCCA
>NC_090741.1:26572659-26580159 GCF_036898095.1 Palaemon carinicauda | reverse complement strand
ATTATACTAGCACATGTCCTTAAGCGGTGCTCTCTCAGCAAATGAGAAACTAGTTTAATGAATTATTCATATTTCAATTTTCATATTTAACTTTCTTTCTTTACAGTCCGATCAAGATTCTATATTCGCGTTTGTAGCTGTTTCCGTTTACGCCATCGTGTTCTCCTATTCACATTACCGGTGCTAACTTCATTGGTATCATTTATTCACAAAAAGCAGAGGGAAATTATAAATAGAGGCAGAAAAAAACTTGTCATCAATTATGTTACTTACCAGGGTGTGATATAAGAGATTTACTAAGGAAGTCATTATATGTTATAAGAGTATTAGCATCAAATAGCACTAAATATTTTATAGTAATGGTTACCTTCCATGTATTTAAAAGAAATAACATATAACACATAACATATAAAACAAAGTTCCCTATTAACAAATGTGAGGCGAATAAACTACATTTATACGGATACCTCCCTAAAATAACGGGTCAACTTCGCTACGACAAACTTCAAACACCAAATATCTGTGATTTCTGAAACATATTGCTTTCATTGAAAAATATTTGAAGTCCAGAAGCGTCAATCACGTTTTACCGAAATACTGAGTCGGTTTCGTTCATATTCCATTTACTTACAACAGGGAGTATTAAAGGTGGAATACATTCCCATTGTTGAAACGTATTTACTACCTATTTTGTTACCATTCAGAACCGTAAGTATGAAAAAATCCCATTGGCTTAGAAGACTTTTATTGCAACAGGATATTATCATTTCCAGCTATCAATGGGGTCTATGGGTTTGGCGTTCGGCCAATAAATGACTCGCTGTCTGGAGTACCAATATGGCTGATGTTGGCCAGTCATAAGAAATTTGTTTGTCAGCCGAATAGCGCTAATGCGCAACCGATAGATTGTAGTCTCAAACTTTCGGGGCATTACGTTATATGCCCAAGGAAAAATAATACCATATATTTCCTTCATCATATTACCGTCTAGTACTCTAAGGTATCCCAATGTTGCTGTCAAATATTATAAGATAATCGCTTCGAAAATGGTGAAAAATTCATTACAGAGGAAGGAATATCTTCTTGGAAGCAATTCAGCAGGGGCTTCCCTTGCCTCTTTGTTTTTGTCTTCATTTCTAGGCACACCCTCGTGTGCCGGAACCCAGCAAAACTGAAATTGAATACCTCTCCTCCTAATAATAGAGTAACTCTAAAATATTTCAAGGTAATTGATAACTGTAATTAAAAACATCCAAGGGTTGTATGACTTCTTGCATCACAAAAGAAGAAAAAAAAATTAAAATAGCCATATAGTATGCCATATAGTTCGGCAGTAAATACAGATAATGCTAGGGAAAGTGTGCCTCTACATTTGAAAGCCATGCAATATACTCTAAATCCAAAGCCAACATTGGATTTTGAGCCATCACTAAAGATGAATGTTGACTATGTTCTTCTATATGTTCCACAAAATAACCCTGGCTTCGAAGTCAGTCACGTGTTTTTTTTTTTCTTTTTTTTTATAAAAAAAGTAATAGATACAGATGGACATCTAATAAGTATTTTGGCGTCAAATCCGTTTTATAGTTATCTGGTGTATTTTTTTTATTGAATAATAATTAAAACTGTGAATAAACTTCTTGGGGATTTTTAGGCATGATTCACTCTTTCTAAGTTGTTTTTTATGTTATCCCCTTCCTCTTATTTATTTATTTTCTAAGTAATAATGAGAAATTTATCGATGGGGTATATATCTTTATGTTTGTAAAAATTTACTCTCTTCAATAATGAAGAATGAGAAATCATATGAACTAGCAACATCTAATTTTCTTGAATTAATAAATCCTTTAATAAAAAAAAAGGTACTAATATGGTTTATATTAGATTTTTAAAACCGAAAGGGAAGAGAAGAGTGATGGCCCACATCAACGGCTTGCAAACATTTAAACTCTGGATGTACCGATGCGTTCCAGTGGGTGATTTCACAGCCTTGATGAAACATCCTGTTCAATTTCCATTAAGAGGATTATATGTGGAAAAAAGGAGGTAAACTGGCAAACCTGTGGAATTGGAAATAACGAAAAACATAGTTCAATTCTGCACCACTATCTTAATATTCCATTTTCTTATTTGATAAGCTATCATCTCTCTCTCTCTCTCTCTCTCTCTCTCTCTCTCTCTCTCTCTCTCTCTCTCTCTCTCTCTCTCTCTCCCTATATATATTTATACATACACACACACACACACACACACACACACACATATATATATATATATATATATATATATATATATATATATATCTATATATATAATTATATATATAGATATCTATACATATATATATATATATATATATATATATATATATATATATATGTATATATATATATATATATATATATATATATATATATATATATATATATATACATATATATATATATATATATATATATATATATATATGAATTTATATATGTTATTATATGTATATATATATATATATATATATATATATTTATATATGTCATATATATACATATATATATATATATATATATATATATACATATATATGTGTATATATATATTCATATATATGTTATATATATGTATATATAAATATATATATATATATATATATATATATATATATATATATATATACTGTATATATATATATATATATATATATATATATATATATATATATATATATATATATATATATATATATATGTATATATATATCTATATATAAATTTATATATTTTATATATATATATATATATATATATATATATATATATATATATATATATATATTTATATATATCTTATATATATATATATATATATATATATATATATATATATATATATATATATATATATATATAAGTAAACAGGAAATTTTTTTCATATGGTCCCATTACATATATTCTGCCGGTCACAATTTAGGCAATTACCTACTGGCTTTCTACAGGGGTACATTGAACAATGCGAATACACTTCAACAGAAAGGGCAGCTGTCCTACGATGTTTGATCAATGAATTAATTGTCAAAATTCCTCTAACGTTACGACTTCCAAAGAACGTATCCCCATGTAACTAGAAATTATCGTTTATTGAGGATTTGGTTTAAAAAGATAGTGATTGTCACTATTGAGGTTTGGGTGTCCTGGGTGGTAAAGTCCCTGACTGGTAACCGCCGGACTGGGGTTGAAGTCCCGCTCAAACTCTTTAGTTTCTTTGGTCGCTGCAACCTCACCATCCTTGCGAACTAAGGATGGAGGGTTTCGGGGAGACTGTAGGTCTATCTTTTGAGTTATCAGCAGCCATTGCTTGGCATCCCCTTGTCGTAGCGTGAATGGAGAGGGGGCTTTGGCGTTGATATAATGTATATATGGTCAGTCTCTAGGACATGTACCCCCCCCCCCCAAAAAAAAAAAACTGATCTAATGATGAATCAATACTTATAAGCCCTTTACAAACATAAAGAATTTTACCAATGAAGCCCATATCCCAGAAATATGAGTCTTGTTTTCACATACTTTGATCTCAAAATCGACACTAAATGTCCAAAAGCAAATCATGCCTTTAGAAAAAAGAACGCTTCGGTGTATATAATTAATGAAATTATATCACATGAAAATTTACTAACTTTACAGATATTTTTCGATAATGGAGTGTTAGCAATCTTTATTGGAGAATAAAGAGAGAAAGAAGTATGACAAATGGTAATGACAGTGTTTGTTAGAACATAGATAACGTCTCATAACTCGACCTGTCTATCATTTAAGATCCTGTCTCCACCCAGCAAGTCCCGCATGCCTTAAATGGGTAATGAAATATTCCGGGCTAACATACTCACCCCATAAAGACATGTTGATATACGACTTGACTAAGCTAGTAGAGAAATAATACACACGCACACACACACACGCATATATATATATATATATATATATATAAATATATATATATATATATATATATATATATATATATATATATATACATATATATATATATATATATATATATATATATATATATATATATATATGTATATATATATATATATATATATATATATATATATATATATATATATATATATATATATTTATATTGATATGTACTGGTCATATGTACATTAATATGTGTGCTTATATATAATATATATATATATATATATATATATATATATATATATATATATATATATATATATATATATATATATATATGTGTGTGTGTGTGTGTGTGTGTGTGTGTAAAGAGAGAGAGAGAGAGAGAGAGAGAGAGAGAGAGAGAGAGAGAGAGAGAGAGAGAGAGAGAGAGCTAATTATGTTTCCAAATTAAAATGATATATTTATATCCAATGAATACACATATCTCTCTCTCTCTCTCTCTCTCTCTCTCTCTCTCTCTCTCTCTCTCTCTCTCTCTCTCTCTCTCTCCTTATATATACAGTAAATATATATATATATATATATATATATATATATATATATATATATATATATATATATATATATATATATATATATATACATATATATATATATATATATATATATATATATATATATATATATATATTTATATATATATATATATTTATATATATATATATACATTTGTATATATATATATATATATATATATATATATATATATATATATATATATATATATGAATGTGTGCGTCTTGTTTCTAACCATTATCCTTATATTAACTGGTCGGTTGCTGATGCGACATCCCCAAAGGCCTCCTCTTACTTTAAACCTCTTTTCTCCACGTCATCTTTCACCTTATCTCTGCCTCCTTCTCGATATTCTCTCCATAACAGGTTCTGGCCATTACATCTCAGCTATGACCTTCGTATCACCTCTATAATCTTCATTATATATGTCATTCTCCTTTTTGTATCCAATCTTTCAAGACGTGATATTCCAATATTTTATCTCGGCATTCTCGTCTCTATTCTCTCCAGCTTTGCTTCCTTTTTTTTGTCTTAGAGTGCTCGTTTGCGATCCATGCACTAACACTGGTCTTATTACCGTGCTATAAACCCCGACATATATCTGGATTTGAATTATCTTATCACATACCATTCCTGGTATACTCTTCCACCTCCCCCATGCGGCTTTCCTCCTATTCTCAACTTCAGCCTTACATCTTCCTTCCTAACATATAGTAGATCCAATGTGCCTGAATTGTTCCAACTGTTTTATAACAAAGCTTCTGCTTTCTTGAGTAGCTATTCAGCTCCTACCTTCCTTATTGTTCAATATAGCTCCAGTCTTCTACAGATTTTCGGTAAAGCCACCCCTCTCCAAAGTCTCTTCCCATTCTATTAACCCTTCTCCGTAAAGTCTCCCTTATGTTCAGCGGTAATCAACAAATCATCTGCATATAACAGCTCCCACAAATTTTCAATACATATATTACCACTAAAAGTAAAAACGGCTTGATGCTGACCCTTAGTGTAATTCTACACTAACTTCAAAGGTTTTTGCTTCCCTAAACATTCTTGTCACTTTTTTTTTCTTTTTTGAACATAATCTTTGACAATATAGCCAACTTCACATAGACTGTCCTCTTCCTTAAGCACCAAAACAATACCTGCCTAGGTATTCTATCACAAGCTACCTCTAGATATACAAAAATCACAAAAAAAAAAGCTTCTGGGTTCCCTGTAGCCTCTTTTCCTGCCTTATAAAGATAGCATCCGCCGTCCCTTTCCCTCTCTTGACCCCAAACTGCTGTTTCCTGAGGTTTACAATATCTTTAAATTTTTCAACTATACCCTTTTAAAGGCTCTCGAACCATATTCTATTAGTTTAATCCCCTGTAGTTATTACATTCCATGACATCATTTTTCTGTTTAAATACAAATACCATCAGACTCTCCTCCAAGTCTTTAGACCTTAGTTCCTCCTCTCCTTTTGCTCTTGATAACTCTTGAAACCATTCTTCCCATTATGTAGCTTGACAGTTTCATTTTGAAGCTTTGAAGGATCCATTTCACTCAATGACCGCTTCACTTCTGTATGCCATATTACCATCACTGGCCCCTCCACTCTTGATTTTTCTCCCAGTTTCTCTCTCACATTATAGTATTCAATTGTTGTTCAAAATATTCTTTCCATATCCTCTTTATGCATTCATCCTTATGCAATATATTTCCCTCTCTATCCTTGATAACTCCTAGTCTCCCCAAATTCTGTCTTTGCCTTTTCCTCAAGTTTGAATTCTTTTAGATATCCTTTTATCTTTCCCTTGTTTCTAGCCTTTCATTAAATTATTCTACTGCTCTCATAATATCTATACCCACTTTCCTCCTAGAATCTATTTCCTCTGTTTTGTACTGTTCTTCTGTACCCTGTGCTTGTCTTTATTTCCTGTCCTTAAATGGTTTCTATTTGTTTGGCTGGTTCTTGCACTTCTCTGTTCCACAACCACTTTTCTCCTTTCGAAAAACCATATACACTGTCCTTCCTACAAATTTCTGTTTTGCCTACATATATTTCTTTCATATCCACCCAAATATTTTCTGTTTGTTATTCTGTCCACTCTCTCTCTCTCTCTCTCTCTCTCTCTCTCTCTCTCTCTCCTCTCTCTCTCTCTCTCTCTCTCTCCCTCTCTCTCACCGAATCCTGCTAAATTGTTTACCCTTTTCTCCTTTAAGGTTCTAACCTTAATTGTAGATCTCTTTCTCTTCTAAGATTTTTACCTCTCATTTTAATATCCATCACTACCAGTCTATGTTCTTTGGCCCATGCATCCTGCAAAATACTTTAACAAATCATCACATTGGTTATTGTCAACTCCTCTAACCAGGATATAATCTATTTGGCTTCCTATTCCTCTACTTTCCTAGGTTATATGCTTATCCAGCTTCTAAAACAAGGTGTTCATAAGTGCCAATTCAAAACTCTTAGTTATCTTTCATATATGTTCCCCTTCTTCATTTCTAATTCCAAACCCATTGCCTCCATGGACATCCTCATATCCGTCTCCTCTCTTCCCCACTCTGCCGTTTATGCCAGCTCCTATGATTAGCATTTCCTCTTATTTCACTGATCTAAAAGCTGAATCAAATTCTTGTCTAAATTATTTTTATCCTTATTAGGAATCCATCTAAGGGGCATATATTGAAATTATATATACCATTAGACCCAATATTATCAATTAGAACCCTTGAAAGCCTAACATATATTCTACTTTATTTAACAACATTAGTCCTTCCACCTATTACCTAATATGACTCCAACTCTTTTCTTTACCCATCTGGTGACCCACTGTATGCTAATTCGCCTATCTTTCTAGTTCCTTTTCCTTTCCATCTAATCCCCTGCACCAATAGGATTTATATCCTTCTCCTCTTCATCACAACCTTCATCTCCCTCAATTATCCCAATAGTGTACCACCAATCCAAGTACCTGCTCTGATGTTCCATTTTGTCAAGAGCCTCTTTGGACAC
>NC_090741.1:26557659-26567659 GCF_036898095.1 Palaemon carinicauda | reverse complement strand
TTGACAATTGCCCAACTTTCAAGATGGAAATGAGGTGCTTTGGAATTTCTTTCTTTTCAGAAGTGTTTGAAACTTTCTTTCAGGAAAAGTTCATTTAATCATCCACTTGGTGTGATCGTTGCCTGTTACATAGCTTTCCCGGTCTTATGTTTTCTCATGGATTATTACTCCTTTGAATATATTATTATAGAGTGCTTTAGAAAAGTCCCTTCTCATTTATGGAATATCAATATATACACTTACTTAAAATCTGAAATTTCATGATAAATATGTTGATATGAAAGTAAAATACGTAAATATGATGGTAAATAAGTGAATCAAAGTAAATTCAGCATCAAAGACCATTCGATATATATATATATATATATATATATATATATATATATATATATATATATATATATATATCTTTAAGAATACTGTATAGGTAAATAGTCAATTAGGTTTAGCCATTTAGCAAAAAAGTATCAAAGCTAAAACTAATTTATTCTCTGTACACACGTAGGTTGGCCAAGGCACCAGCCAGCCGTCGAAAAACTACCACTAGAGATCTTGTGCCCTTTGACTGGCCAGATATTAATACATTGGAGCTCTCTCTCTCTCTCTCTCTCTCTCTCTCTCTCTCTCTCTCTCTCTCTCTCTCTCTCTCTCTCTCTGGTTACGGACCAATTTCTCTTTTCATGCCCATACATTTAATAATTTGCCCTTCTCTTTACACATTCTCCATTTTCCTCATACAGCTGACAATATTAAGATAACTGAAAGCTCTTCACTCCAAGGGTTAACTACTACTATGTAAATATTTAGTGGCTACTTTCCACTTGGTAAGGATGGAGGAGACTATATAGTTATTGCAAGCAGCATTTTGGGAAGGACACTCCAAAATCAAAACATTTTACTCTAGTCTTAGGTAGTGTCATAGCCTCTGTACTATGGCCTTCCTTGAGTAGTGTCATAATCTGTTATGGGGTAGAATTATCTTGGTTAAGAATACCTCCATTGACACTATTTAGTAGGCTTTTTTGCCTGTTTGAAGCCTTTGATTTATATAATACATTTTTTTCTACAGGAGATAATCTTGAATTGAACTGAAATTATTTTTTACCAAATATTTGTGAAAGTTAGTTTGCATTATATATTAAAATATACTGATGCAATAATACCTTCTCCTATATATTGTAAAAGAAACTGGTTTCATGATACTTCTTCAGAGGACCTATTCATTGAACAACTGTTAAAAAAAAAAAAACTTATATTATGATGTAGAATTTAAGAGTAATAATACAAGAAAAACAGCCTTGATAAATTTTTTTCCTGACATTACCAAGGGATGCCGTATATTGAATTCCATGCATTTTATGTGAAAAATTCCGTTTTCCTAACTGGTAAAGCACTAGAAAACACAATTGAACAACAATAAAAATGTGAGATTTGCTTAAGATCATTGGTCATTTACAAAGAAATTGCTTCATATAAATAACTTATTGGAAAGAGACATCAAAGAGTCCAGTTTTATATAAGAAACCTTTGATAACAATTTGACAATTGGACATGGAATTTACAAAATTGACGCATTTATATATAAAGAAATTTTTAAGCTATATATAAAAACTTCAATCACTTGATGTAGAACAGAATGTACCTGAGATAATTAACGCTACTTTGAAATTAATATTTAGACCTAAGCTGGCATCCAGTGGTGGGTACAATATTTCATGAGGTATACATAATTGCTTTTTGCAGTATTTATTATTATGTTAGATATGAGAACTGATATGAACGTAATTGTGTGGTCATGTTGATATAGTTATATGTACATAACTGTATATGCATGTTAATCATATTTACAAACATGTATATGTAAATCTATGTATATATGTATATGTATTGTCATACGTGTATGTATGTGTCTGTATATTTATACCTGTATGTGTGTGCGCATGTATATGTATACATATATGTGCATGCGCATGTATATATATATATATATATATATATATATATATATATATATATATATGTACACACACACACATATATATATATATATATATATATATATATATATATACATATATATATGTGTTTATATATATGTATATATATATATATATATATATATATATATATATATATATATATATATATATATACATATGTTTAATCTATATATATGTATATATATATATACATATATATAGATTAAATATATATATATATATATATATATATATATATATATATATATATATATATATATATAAATATATATATATATATTTAATCTATATATATGTATATATATATATACATATATATACATTAATATATATATATATATATATATATATATATATATATATATATATATATATATATATATATATATATATATATATATATATGTAAATATATACATGTATATATATACACACACACATATATATATATATATATATATATATATATATATATATATATATATATATACAGTATATATATATATATATATATATATATATATATATATATATATATATATATATATATATATATATATATATATATATACAGTATATATATATATATATATATATATATATATATATATATATATATATATATATATATATATATATATGTGTGTGTGTGTGTGTGTGTGTGTGTGTGTGTGTGTTTGTATGTGTGTGTATTTAAGTAAATGTTTACGTTGTGCTTATTTGGGAATATTGGTGCATATTAGGAAGGAAGTTTATATTAGGCTTTTGTTATCAGACATTATAGGCATAACCTTGCCGATATCATGAACAAGGGCCTGTATCACTTGTTCGTTCTTTGCCTTCATGAACTTTTGACGATCCTTGATATGTTATGAGATGGGTTGATAATAAAAACCAAATATTATATGTAGATTTGTATTTAATTCCATGTGTTATTTGTATTATTTCACAATATTGCATAATAAGATCTCGGGGTTATTTGTTTCTATTTCCACTTCAGATGTTTTAATACAATTCTAAAGCAGACGGTGATTGCAAGTTCACAAATATTTTTAATGAATAACAGATGGATCTCGATAACGAATTCTTTAGCTAGCAAACATAATTTCATCCAATAAGCGAAATGATCTATAGGATAAAAGCTATGTTTCATCCCATAAGCGTGAACATTTGTCTTGTTTGCCAAAAGGGATACTTATTTGTTATTGTCATATGCGTAAATGGAAAGTAAAAACAACAGAGAAGCTTTAGAAATATGATTCACGTCGAGTGGCTAAAAGTTAGACACGAGAACTTCAAATAATCCTTTACTGAAGAGTAATCAATGGTGGCGCTTTTGTCAACACATAGGTGGGGTAACTTATTTTTCCAGATAATTTCTGTTTATTAAATATCCATGGCAAACTAGGATACCAATACCATTATTGTTTTTGATGATGATTTAACATTATTGTTATCATCATGATTGCAGGTAGTATTGATAATGGTAGTGATAGACCTAAAAAACATAAATTTTGGTAACATTTGGTTTATAAAAATGAGCTCGAATTCTAACTCTAGTACTAAGATATATTGCTATAGAATTCAGATAGATTGAAGTTTATCTTTATCCAATATACCTTTTTATTCATTATTGATATATAAATCAAAAAATAAGAAAAATCTTATGTAGGGAAACAACGGTTTTTCACATATAAAGGCCATCACAATATCATACGTCTCTTGTATAACTACTTACAAGTCGATATAAGGTAAAATACTTGATCGTTGAATTCTGGATAATGATCTATTATACATTTTAAAATACAATAAAGACATCTCTAATTGCAAAGATGTTATGCCTATGTAATTATTGCAATCAACCAGGTCTCCCTTATTTGCTATTTTCACTAACACTCCTAGCTCCCATTCATCAGGTTTTGCCTCTACATGCCTCATTCTACAAAATAATCTTGTAAGTAGTCTGGGAGTCACTTCCTTCTCGGCCAGTCTCATCTCGGCAGTTATTCCATCGTATCCAGGAGCTTTAGATCTCTTATGCTTTTTGAGGATAGCTTCAACTTCAAACACACTGAATTCATTTATGGGGACATCAAGGTCTTCATCAGCTTCAGGTATAGCAATCAAAATATTCCCTTCATATGTCCTATTCATAACTTCACTAGAGCGTTCCATCCAACGTTGTCTTTTATCCTCTTCTGTTGCTAAAACAGAGCCATCTCTCTTTTTATTCATTTTTTATTTCATTAGTAATTCTATGAGCAATACTTAGCATGCTGTACCTTGTAATTGTCATTACTTCCTCGAAAACTTTCAACAATCAACTTCTGTCTCTGTCTCCTTTTTATAGTATCCCAAGTATCATTCGATACCCATGATTTTCCCCTTGTAACCTTTTGTCCCAAGACTTCACCACCAACTGACTGATATATGTTCTTATTATCACACCATTCTTCGTTAAGTGTCTGTTCTTCGTCTCTTAAAGATTTTAAGACTGCAAATTGATTCCTACATTCAATTGCTAATGTTTCTCAGTGCTCTTCCTCTAGAAGCTTGTATCAAACCTATGTAATCTATCTATCTTTCTATTAGGTGCTCTCAGTTTTAATTTCAGTGTGGCAATGAGGAGGTGGTGATCACTACCATTATCTGCACCTATATAGCTTCTTATATTTCTCAGAGTACTCCTTATCTCTTTATTAATGACAATTTGATCTACCTGCTTTTTGTAATTGCCATATGGTGAAGTCCATGTATACTTGTGGATGTTCTTATCTGGGAACAGAGTACCTCTAATGACAAGAGTGTTTGCTGAACAGAAACTTATGAAATATGCTCCATTTTCATTTGCAACTTCGCCAAGACCCTCGACACCCATCACGTCCTCTATGCATTGATTATTTCTTCAAACTTTAGCATTGAAGTCACCAATCAAAATTTTCATACCTCTCTCAGGGATCTCATCTATTATCCTCTGCAGTTCTTCGTAGCATTTATCTTTCCTTTCTTCAGGGGAATTATTTGTTGGAGAAAAACAGACTATAATACTCATATTGCACTGCTTTGATTTGAACTTTGCGAGTAAGAATCTACTATTTACAGCTCTCCACTCAGTTAATGCCTATTCTGCTCTTGGTTCATCATCATTCCTATCCCTTCTCTCCCAGCTCCATATGATCTTCCTTAGTAAACATATATATATTCCCACACTGATAAAATTCATGTTATATCGGATTCTGTAGGTGTAACAGATTAATATCATTAATTGGTAAAATTTGAAGGTTTCATTAAGTCAGTAAGAGTGCTTTTCGACGCTGTTTATCCTGATGATTATGTCTTACAAACAGACTAACATATAAACATACGCACACACATACACACCCGCGCAAACATATATGTTCGCACACACATACACGCTCGCGCAAACACACACACACACACACACACACATATATATATATATATATATATATATATATATATATATATATATATATATATATATATATATATATACATATATATATATATATATATATATATATATATATATATATATATATATATACATATATAATACATATATAAACATATATATATATATATATATATATGTATGTATATATATACATATACACACTTATATATATATACATATATATATATATATATATATATATATATATATATATATATATATATATATATATATATATATATATATATATATATATATATATATATATAGATATATATATACATATATATGTATATATATATATATATATATATATATATATATATATATATATATATATATATATATATATATATATATATATATATATGTATATATATACATACATATATATATATATATATATATATATATATATATATATATATATATATAAATATATGTATATATATACACACACACACACATATATATATATATATATATATATATATATATATATATTAGAATTTTTTCGCGTTACGAAGTATAGCGAAAAATAATTGTCCTAACGACATGTAAGCAGATCTTAAGTGTCTTGTTACTTAAGTTCAGTTGTTATGTAGGCAGTGGCCATTGAGAATTTAGTGTTGGGTGAAACGTATTCAATGTTTGAAGAGGTATTTAGTAAGTGGTCACTTTCTAGCGCACGCTAGCCCGAGCAAGTCGAATTTATTAGCCAGGACGCCAGGCAGGGTCAAATACAGCTTCAGATGTGAATAGTGTTTTCACGCTAGCAATCAGAATGCTGAAACCGTTTCAAGAAGTGATGGACAATCTATTATCTGATTTCCAGCAGAATATTCAACAAGTATCCGCACCTCGTTAAAGTATGATGGAAAACCATTTGAATGAGCATCGCGTTATTTTGAGGAAACTGATACGGAAATGTTAGCATTAGATGCGATTGTTTATCAACTTGGAGGACAAGGAACATCTAAAACTGCAGCAGAAACAAGTTAGTACGCAAAGAGCAGCTTCGCCGAAAGTGTCAAGCTAGTTAAAGATCGAGGGAAAGTGTGGATTTATATCAACTTTGATGGAAGAGGTCTAGAGCTCAATAAAGGCCGAGAGTTGACATTGGAGCCGGGAACGTACCAAGAAAGACGTCGAAAAGATAAGTGAAAATATAGCTGTTTTTATTTTGTATACTTAGCAGTTGGTACAAAGAAATTGGAACATTGTGTTTATTTTATTTTATTGTTTTTAATCGCCTGTTGGTTGTTGTTATTCACAATACATTGAACAGAATTAGATTGGGATAGTCATTGACGTCTAAAAGGTCGATCATAAAATTCCATTTCAAAACCGTTACTGTGGTTGTTGGATTGGGAAACAATAGGTCAGAAAGGGACGAATCAGAGTTTATTAAAAGAGAATGGGTGACACTGGTATCAGAAAAACTAAGAAATAATTCCTTTGACGGTGACCAAGAATGGAAATGGTAAGCAAAGGCTAGTTTTTTATTACAAACTTTTTAAGGATTTAATCAGTCTACAGTCTGCTTATCGCATAGAAATCTATTAAAACGTTGCCAATATCTTTCTCATTGGGGAAAAATGTAAAAAGTTTTTATAATGGATTATCTTTAGATATTTTTGAAAGCGGCGGTACATCTTTACTAAAGTTCTTAAGTCTGTTAGATATTGGAGATCTAAGGAAGTGAAGATTGAAGTATTTTTAGATGATGGCATAGCTGCGGATGGTTGTTTTGAAGGGGCATCGGATGCTAGTTATTTACTTTTAAAAGCTTCAAGATTTGGATTTATTTACAAGAAAGTATAATTGGTTTTCAGACTCTAAATTGTATTTGGAAAGGTTTACAGAGGACGAATACTGAAGGCAAATTTTGTAACTACAGTATTAGGGTAAACTATGTCGTTAAAGATCTTGTTTAGTGCCAAACCTTCTGAATTAACAAAAACGTTATTTTGACGAATATCTTTTGGATAGAATTGTCTGTTACATAATTTCCACGAAATTTGTCGTGAGAAGTATTGTTAAAATGTAAACGATAAAGTATTTCTGTATTTTTACATATTGAGCAAATCTAGTTGAGAACTTAATGAAGAAATATCAGATGCTCTGGTTGAGATCACGTTTTGACGCAGAAATTCATTATTTTTATTTTGGTCGTTACTTTAACTATATACTTGCATCAGACTTATTTAACCTATTACTTCATTGTGACGCCTAAGTTGTAGGCAGTTTATCACTATATTGTGACGCCGATAATGTAGGCAGTTTATCACTATATTGTGACGCCTATAATGTAGGCAGTTTACACTATATTGTGACGCCTAAGGTGTAGGCAGTTTATCACTATATTGTGACGCATAAGATGTAGGCAGTTTATCACTATATTGTGACGCCTCAGATGTACTGTAGCAGCTTAGCACTATATTGTGACGCCTCAGATGTAGGCAGTTTAGCACTATTGTGACGCCTCAGATGTAGGCAGTTTAGCACTATTGTGACGCCTCAGATGTAGGCAGTTTAGCACTATATTGTGACGCCTCAGATGTAGGCAGTTTATCACTCTATTGTGACGCCTAAAATGTAGGCAGTTAATTACTATATTGTGATGCATCAGATGTAGGCAATTTATCACATTGCGAAGCCTCGGATGTAGGCAATCTTATCAATATATTGCAACGCCTCATAGGAAATTTACCGCTATATTGCGACGCTTCAGACATAGGAAATTTACCGCTATATTGTGACTCCTCAGATTTAATAGTTATATTGTGACGCCTCTGGTGTTGGGAAATTTATATGTGGTGACACCTCGGTAGTAGGTTTGGAGTAATTCTGTAGTTTTTAGCAATGAATACAGCGCATTTTTTTTATCATGAAAAGAGTGGTTGGAAACTGGACAGCAAATGAATCTTTAAAATTAAACATGAAGGAGCAGGAGGCAGTCGACAGAATTATGTAAAGTACTTTGGCAATGTTTGAACGTTGTTTCAGATAAAAGATTTTCGATTTTAATGCAAGTAGGTAGCAAAAAGCCAGATTTGGAAATCATAGAAAACAAAGAATTTAAACTTTTACTGAATACACTGTTCAGGTCATCAATGTATGTAAGCCCAGAAAGAGTACAAAAGAGTGGATATTTTGAAGTGTTGTCAACTAACATGGATGAATGGTCAATTCTTGCTTACATTTTTCAGAGTTATGGACTTGTGAGAGTTATTCATTCTTTAGACTGTTTTGCTACTCTTAAAAATATGTTGAGGTTTTTAATCTCTAATATTGGTGTCCCGGTACAGAGGGAATTGATGCTTTAACTTGAGGTTTGGTGCTTTATACCAAAAGTTATTAATAAAATGGAGGTAAAAATTCTTAAGTAGAATATTCCAGAGTGAAAGTCCTCTCCATCTTGACTGTTGATATTAACGAGGGAAGCTTTATTGTTAAATTTTGAGTGTTTACGTAACAAAAGGTTATTACACACGGCAAAGAGGGAAATTTTTCGCTGAAATTTAACTTTGATATAGAAGGTAAAGGTTTTTGAAATTATAAGTATATATGTACAATGTTTTATTTTTGGAATCTGCTTTCCAGGATCGTGAATACAATGAAATGCCAGCAGTCGTCTTTGCCTGCCAGCAGTCGTCTTTAACGGTGGCATCTAATTTGGACAGGAAATTGGGGGACCTCAGTTGTCATGAGCATATTCTATCATCGATGAATGACAGCACCGACAAGGCCTACCAACTTGTCTTTCAACAAAGAGAAGCTTACAATAATGGTCACGAGCAAAGCGAAATGCCATTGTATGTTGCTTTATTTATGACTCTTTTATTAGATTCCGGCGCTTTAGTAATCTCCAGTGATCAGGCTATTTATGCCATAACGTGCATGCATGAAATGAGGGGTCACATAGATCCAACGGAAAATTCACTTGTTAAATCTTTGCAAGCCACTGTGAAACATTAAGCTGGTAGATCGGTGCATAAAAAGGATCTTTTTGATAATATGGTGTTGCAGAATCCGTGCGGATTATATTTTCCTATAATGAAAAACTTCTTTATTATTTTGATAGATCATTAAGGTTTTCTTATGAGATTTGGGGAATTAAGTTTATTGTAATTTGATGATTTCTTAATTGAACAGAAAAAAAAAATAAAAAATCACCAATACTGTGAAGTTTTTGATATCGGAAGTTGTCACAAATGCTTTTCCATATTTGATGTATTTTGCTTGATACAGAGGAAGCTGGAATGATTTTGTCCTTTGATCGATTTCTCTTTAAGAAGTTTTTTTAAAAGCTCCTGTAATGTAACCAAACAGAATTTTTTGTTAAAACTGTGGCTACAAGTTCAAACATCGCAAACGATAACGTCAATGATAGGTGTCTTCATAGACATGAGTGTTGGTAGTCTGTTTCAAGTAAACATATTTGTCAAAGGCTTCAAAAAGAGGTTAAATGTGTAAATCTTTCAATCGGAACATTTATTTCTCTCTCCATTTTTTTCCT
>NC_090741.1:26545159-26552659 GCF_036898095.1 Palaemon carinicauda | reverse complement strand
ATAATAATATTATTATTATTATTATTATTATAATTATTATTATTATTATTATTATTATTATTATTATTATTATTATTATTATTATTATTATTATTATTATTATTATTATTATTATTATTATTTTTAGTCTATTCTAGAGTTTGTAATTTTATTTTCGAGAAAGCATTGAAGCATTTACTGTCTTTCATATAATTTCTAAAGTTATAAATAGATCTCTTGATTGCGGTTAGGTAGTTTGTGCTGCCATTGACTTTCTTAATTATGAGGCCCTTTTTTATGAATAAATGATTGCTACTTTTCTAGCCTTATACCATTAATGGTCATCAAAACCGAGCGGAGTATGCTCAATAAAAGTAGGATAAAAAAATACAGAAATAAAGAAATGGCTTGATAATGAAACATTTAGAGCTTAATATATTTAGAAATAGTAAGAAGACCAGCTTCTAAGACGAACTTAGAAATGTCACTGACATCATAAACAATGTATCCTCCAAAAATATTGGCGATGTACTTGTCATGTGCTATCATCATTGCTAGCTTCAGAGAGAAATTGTTTTCCGATATTGATAATACTAGGATCTACAATAAGTAAATACCAAACAGTCAGAGGAACCAAGCTATTTTTATAAAACGAGTGGCACCTGCCAGATATCAGGAACTCGTGAGCTGAACGGTTATGGCCAATTCTAAGGCTGCAAAGGTCATTTTCCCCTCTTCACAGTGAATTACCGTGGCATTCGTTGTTTCCTTCATTTTATTCAAAACAGAATTCCCATAATATTGCCAAGTATAACCCAAAGGCTTTGCTAGGAGGAAAAAAGTCACTACAAGAAGTAATTTTTCTGCTGTCACTTTTGCTAATTTGTCTGCTTCTTCCTTTCCTGGTATACCCACATGAACCTGGACCAGCAAAGCTCAACTTTTTTTGTTTCTTTTCACCAGCAGTGCAACATTTATACGGCTACTCTAAAATTTTTAGATTTAAAATGCAGGTTACTTTAGAGACTGTCAGTGCCTGCAACACTTTTTGTATCACTAAAAATAGTAAAATTACCGTATTTAATTTCTGCTATTTTTTCAATAGCGGTCAAGATACCATACTGCTAAACTGTAAATATAGAGTATGCTAAAGAAAGTGCAGGTTTATGATTAAAAGAAGAATTGTAGGCCTACACACTAATTCCAACACCATCAATAATTCGAAGGCGTCCGTACTTTTAATTCCACTATCCCTGTGTTGTTCTGTATTTTCCAAAATGGTACACTGTATTTCTTCATTTGCTATGTTGCCTTTGGAGCCACTGAAGTAATTATATAGGAAAATTTCTAGAAGTTTCCTGAGAGGGGTGACTGATGACCTAAACGGTAGTAAATCGCTCTTGGAAAGACTCAGGCTATTCAGCATTTTTTTCACTGAGTCCATAAGGCTTCAGGGATGTAGTGAGGCACATAGTGTGAAAATAAATTATATTATTAGAAGTTTCAAAAGACAGTTCATTAGGAAGCCTCTGTAGCTTATATCAATATCTGATCATAGTAGGCTGACAATACAAGTACAGAGGCCACTCACCTACATCAACTAAAAGGCAAGGGATGCAGGATGATCTAAAAGCACCAGTAGCTAATCTGAGGCTAGAGATGGTGGGTGAAATCTAAATCTTCAACTTGGTGGTAGAAGTGATGAATATTTTTCACATATATATATATATATATATATATATATATATATATATATATATATATATATATATATATATATATATATATATATCTTAAAGTTTCGATTAAATTAGGGTATTATACAGTCTTAGCAGAGTCTGGCGATCTGCTCCTCAAGACATACGGGCTAATACTTTAATGAAGATATATACAATCTCTAAACTTTTAAATTTTAGCTTTTTTGAGATGCAAGACCCAAGTCAACTTTCTGTTGAAGGTTAGACCTACTAATTGCATTTCTTTAACACATTGAATAAAAGTGTATATATATATATATATATATATATATATATATATATATATATATATATATATATATACACTATTATGTATCAACGTAATTTTTTATTAGAATTTTATCAGCCTTGTTTCTGCATTTATTTGCTTTATGTAAAATTAGTGTAAAACCTCTAATTCATTAGGCTCTATTTGTAAATTTAAAATTTTTTTTTGTTGAAGTGCTGCTTTAAGCTCCTCCCCGCTCATTTTAGGATTTACAAGTGTCTAGTTTAACGCTTTGTTTCTTTTCTGTGTTTTCCAAGTCCTTGGATGGGAAGAGACACCAGAGTTTACCAGTGAGGAACTCGTTGGCTAAAGTATACAGTAGGGGCCCAAGGTTTCCAGGACCTACTGCAGCTGCTGACTAAATTGAGCCTTTTGAGGATTACGCCACCCACTGTTGACGGCTTTTTGCAGGTGCATCTCTGCCACCTGCTGTGTTTTGCTGTTCCTATGTGTTCTCTTCTGCAGTCCGCAGAGCTGACGCAGAAATCCCGGCTTTGAGGTGGACTCGGGAATGACACCCCTGTCGACACATCCTCGTCATGACCAGCTGCGGGAGCCTTGGAGCTCAGGGTGATATGTAGAGAGACAGTTGCCAGGTAAGAGCCATCATTAACCGTTTTGTTTGTTTGGGACTCCATTTCCTCACTTTTATGAGGGATCCTGCCGAACTGCACTCCCTACAGTAGTCTGTGGAGCTGCTACCTTATTTGGAGCTGTGGGTGTTTTTCTCCAGCCTCAAAGAGTATGAGAATATTTATGCATTTAGTATTTTGTTAAGTGTTTAAGTTTTTTCTTGACTCTCTCTAGTTGAGAGTGTGGTGTTTCCCAACCAGGAATTTGTTAATTATCAATTGTGTGTTTCCTCATTTAAATATTTGACTCTCTCTCTCGTTGAGAGTGTGGGGAATTTAGTCATTAATTATTTAAGTGTTAATTGGTAATTATTAGTTGTTAAGTGTTAGCTGGTAATTGTCAATTATAAGTTATTATATTGTTAGGTAGTCACAAGGTTGGCTATTCTAAAAATTGTTGTTAACAAATATTGTTGAGTTTTCGCAAGTGTTTTCGTTAACACTAACCAATTTTATATCAGATATAAATTCCATTACTGACTTCCCTATTCGTGCAATAAGCACTTGCACCACGGCCCGACAAGGGTCGTGACATATACATACATATATATACATACACACACACACACACACACATATATATATATATATATATATATATATATATATATATGTGTGTGTGTGTGTATGTGTGTGTGTGTTAATGCAGAAACACAAACCCATCTAGTTGGTAAAATAATGTCGTTACTTTTATAAGTGGTAGTTAAAAAGTTGAGGGGTGTAAACAAATTACGATTTCATCTTACTTCCTAAAATTATGAAGTCTCTTTGGCAGTGCAAGCAAGGTCTTCAAGGAGTACAGTTGTATATATTTCGTAATTCAAAGGATTCATTTTGGGCACACAGATGTAAGTTTTTTGACGAACTTATATATATTTGCTTTATATGTCTTATTCATTTAAGCATTAAAAGGCGTAAATTGGTTTATTTGTGACATTTAACTTTTGATTGTCCTATAAATATGGTAAAATGTGATATAGTCAAAGGAGGTTTAAAGTGGCAATGAAAGTGTCATGTTTAGAAAAGTATATTTAATTAGCTTTGCAAGATGGATTAGGTTACATTATGTCACCGTTATGACATATTGAATATTATCGGTTATTTAATAATGTATGTAAAGTTTGCAATAATTCCTTTCAGGAATGAACCTACTACTACTACTACTACTACTACTACTACTACCACTACTACTACCACTACTACTACTACCACTGTTAACGGAATAAAGGTTGAAGTTGAATTTCTGAGATCGTGTCGGCCATAACAATAGTTCATTCATCTATAATATGAATACGGATCAGAAGGACAACGCAGAAGACAATGGTGACGCCAAGGAGAAGTTACGCACCCTCAAGAACAACCAGACTGCTGCTCTCTCTGCCCTCACAAAGAAACGGAAAGAAGTCAGCAAGTGTATGGAGAAGCCTGATAATCTCCATTTAGTAAAGACAGGCATTGAGTAGTTTGAGGAAGAGTTAAAGAAGTACAAAGACTGCCACAGTGATTACTTGTCCCAACTACCTGTCAACGAGCACCAGCCAGAAATCAAAAGGTTTGAAGATAAAGAATTGTCTGCCTTAGGATTCAGATTTCAGGTGCATAAATGGATAGCCACAACAGAAGCAAATTTGCAGGATTCCATGGACGGATCTTCACTGCGGAGCAGGTCACATAAATCCAGGAGGTCAGTTAAAAGCATAGTATCAAGTGTAAAGTCCGCTCTCATACAGGAGAAAGCAAAGTTAGCTGGTTTGCTTGCACAGAGGGCGCTGCTTGAGAAACAGTAAGAAATAGCCCAACAATAGGCATAATTAAAAGCCAAGGAAGATTTGTTAAAGTTGGATGGTGAAATTAAAGCAGCAAGGGCAAAGGAGAAGGTGTTCCAGGAAGAAGTTATTCCATCGACAGACAAAGTTTTAAACCCGGAAACACCAGCATTTGTTCCCAGTCACAATGTGCATCAAAATAAACACAATGTCATAGTGCCTTTTCTACCCATAGCACCTGCCCCAGAGTCATTCTACCAAAGTCAGCAACAGTTAGCAGCAGCTATGATGCTGCCTCATGCTGAAGTGACCAGGTTTTGTGGTGATCTTCTTGAATATGCATCATTCATGTTGGCATTTAATGACCGAATCGTGCCACACACCACATCAGACTCCAGCAGGCTGTATTTCTTAAATCAGTATCTAGAAGGGAAGCCTAAGTCACTCATAGCTGGGTGCATGTTTATGAATGCATCTGGAGGATACATTGAAGCAAAAAGTTATCTGGACAGTGTATGGAGATCCATACAAGGATTCCATGGCATACATAGACAAGCTAACCAAGAGGCCATAAGTGAGAGGTGATAACAGTGAATCTTTCCAGGAATATGCATTGTATCTTGTGAAATGTAATCATACCATGCAGTCATTGTCAAACATGCAGGTTTTAAATGACTCGCCAAACCTTCAGAAAGTGATTTCAAAGCTGCCAGTGTATATTCAAAATAAGTGGTTCGATCATGTGATAAAGCTCAGGAAGCAAGGTGTTTGTGTGTGTTTCACCACATTAGTGGAATTTGTGCATAATGCAGCAGAGGCAGCAAAGGATCCTGTATTCAGCAGGGAAGCTTTGGGTAAAGTGTGTGTTTTTTCAAAGGCAAAGGCAAATCATGGCTCAAGGCAGACCAAGCAAAAATCGTTTGCAGTTACAGTGCAACCATCAAATTCTGCCAACCAGTATCCTAGGAAATGCCAAATCTGTAGTGGTCATCATGACATTGAGGAGTGCCTTCCATTTCTGCACAGGAGTGTGGATGAAAGACGAGAACTTGTTAAAGACAACAGTCTTTGCTTCAGTTGTTTGGGCAATAACCATACTTCAAAAAAGTCTCTCAATTGACGGCAGTGCAAGACATGTAATAAAAGGCATCCTACTACTCTGCACATTGAGAACTTTAGGATGCTTGACAGCAACAGTGCAATTGTGTCACAAGCTAGTGCACGGTTTGAAAGTACAGGTCAAGGTTGTGCTAAGGGTCAAGATGGTACTCAAGGTGAAGGTCGCACTCCAGGTCAAGGTAATACTCAAAGTCTAAGTAATGTGAGGTCTTCTGCGTGTACAATTTCAGATACACTGTTGCAATCAGTCTTGCCTGTGCAATTACGTGTAAAGGGTAACGACAATGTCGTACAAACTTATGCCTTTTATGATACGGGCAGTACAGGTTGTTTCATTAAAGATAGTATCAAGAATCAATTAAACTGTAAAGGTATTAAAACAGCTATCAAGTTGCAAACAATGCATGGGACTGATACGGTTAAAACCTTTATTGTAAATGGTCTTGTTGCTGCTGATATACATGGTAATAATGGTGTTGTATGGCCAAAGGTATTCACACAAAAGGATATTCCTGTTAATCATGATCAAATTTCAAGGTATGAAATGTTAAAGGATTGGTCTCATTTATCAAGTGTTATTAATAAGATTCCAGTGTATCAGCCAGAGTTAGACATAGGAATTTTGATAGGTAGTAACTGTCCAACAGCTGTACAACCTTTAGAGGTTGTACCCAACCTTTAGAGGTTGTACATGTTAAGGTTAGTTTAAATGGGGTATCATGTCACAGGTTACTTGTATCTGATGTTCAACATATTACTGACTGTATTACTGTTGAAAGTATTAGGAAGTACTTTGAGTTAGATTTTTCAGAAAGGGATCTTGGGTCAGTTCCTGATGAGCGTGGCTTATCTTTTGAGGACATAATATTTGTGAAAAGGTGCTAGGATGACATTGAATTTAGAGATGGTCACTTTCAGCTACCCATGCCTTTCAGAGATCTCAATGTGAATCTTCCTAACAATAAGAAGCAGGCTGTTAGCAGAGCTAAGTGGCAAAGGAGGAAGATGAAGAATAGTGAAGATTACTGACAGCAGTACACAGCATTCATGGACAAGTTGTTTGAAAAACGCTATGCTTACAAGATCCCGGATGATGAGGTCAGTAAGTTTCCTGTTTGGTGTCTTCCTCATCACGCAGTTTTTCATCACAAGAAAGAAAAGATTAGGATTGTTTTTTACTGTAGTGCCAAGTTTGAAAGTGTGTTATTAAATGATGTTCTGCTACTGGGTCGAAATCTCACCAATTCATTGACGGGAGTACTTCTCAGATTCCGGCAGGAGGTTTATGTATTTATTGGAGATATTGAAGATATGTTCTTTCAAAAAAAGATTCCACCTGAGAATCAGGACTATGTTAGATTCTTGTGGTGTCCTAATGGTGACATCAATTGACCTCTTGAAGAAGTCCGAATGGCGGTTCACATTTTCGGAGCAATCTCATCACCGAGTATTGCAAATACTGCATTGAAGGCTATAGCAGGCAAAGCAGATGAGAAGTATGATTTAACTGTTGGCAGTACCATAAGGCACAATTTCTATGCTGACGACTGTTTGAAGTCATGTGCTGATGTTCCTACAGCAATGAAGTTGGTGAAGGATTTGGTATCTGCAACTGGTGAAGGAGGATTTAGGTTTAATAAATTTGTCAACAATTCAAAAGGTGTCCTTAAAGCTTTGCCTGCTGAAGATTGTTTGGTTGAAAGTGACAAGTTTAATCTTGACATAGAGAGTTTAATGACAAGAGCCTTAGGAATGTTATGGACCTTAAAGAAGACTCATTCAAGTTCTCAATTGAGCTCAAGGATAATCCATTTACCAGAAGAGGATTGTTATCAACTATCTCATCATTATATGATCCCCTTGGGTTGCTCTCTCCAATCATCTTACCAGCCAAGAAACTGTTACAAGAATTGTGTCAAGTTGAGAGTTTGGACTGGGATTAGAGGATTCCAGATGAGCCAGCTGAAAGGTGGCAACAT
>NC_090741.1:26532659-26540159 GCF_036898095.1 Palaemon carinicauda | reverse complement strand
CAGGTTAAACACTTGGCCTCAAGTGTACATTTTATGTAGTAAAGCTTTAAGCAAGTGTTACCTTTTTTTTTCTTTTTGCAAACTTTAGAACGATGTGCAAAGGTTAAACAATTAATACATTGCAAGAGGATTTTTTTTTAAAAGGCCGAACATTAACACTTTCACTTTCAATATCAATGGGGAAAGGTACATTACCATCCTAACGAGTGAGTATAATTATTGATGTTCCAGGGACAGTATGCACTTTCCCCATTGTTGATGGGAACATGACCAGTACCTCCTCTTCTGTAAATTTATACAAGTCACTATTAAAAACCGCTCCCTATCCATAGCTGAAGTTAACTAGGGGTTTGACAACCTACTTCATACCATCATATTTTGACTTGAATTGAATAATTGTGTATAATTTGACATGTATGGCGTAATGATTTTTTTCTACAATATACGATATACTGTATCTCAAGGTGCGAGGGTTCTTACTGTCTTCTGAAGAAATTTGCAGATCCTAAAAGAATTCCTTGCACCCGTTCTAGATTGAGCAATAAGGTGCATTCGTGTTTTTGGCTTTACCTGGGAAGCCACAACTACCTTTATATCTCTATTAATGCAATCTGTAACTTTGTACACATCTAGATCCTTTGGTACACCATCACACAGAACGCCCTTGATATTGAAATGATTCATCTTTATATTTATTATATTAGAGATTTCATTTAATCCTTCATCAAGATTATGTGCCCTCTAGGAGTCTCATTCTAATCTCTTTGATAAAACCGTACCATTCCAAGGCTCAGTCTTATGAGATTTGGCTAACATATAGGATTCTTAGCTACCCTTGTTGCCCAAATTACTTGATATACGAATATTGGAAAGCAAGGTCCGTATTTGTTCCTAAGTCGTCAACAGAATTTTCTTTAAATGAATTGCTAGAGGTCATCAACCGTGCCAGGGGGAGTTAACATCATTTTTCGAAGGGTCCATAATCAAAGATGGGGTTTTGCTTGTTAGTTTTGATTGTTTTGTTGGTTCACCTCTTTGAGGATATCAAGAAAGTATAATAAATTGGAAAGGAAATTTGTGTTTTCCACTATCAGCACATTGAGAGTATACTTCCCAAATGGTCCATTCCATATCCTACCAGTGGGATATCACCAAAACTATCATAGAGGCACAGGTGTAACCTAAACACGCCTGTTAGAAGTTATACCAAGAAAATATTGAATAATCCTCTCGATATCTGTAATGATGGACTTTCGGCCAGAATCAGAGAGTCCTAACTCTAGGAATAAATGCCCCCGAATTCTGATGACCCAACCTTTGAAAATAGTTCACCCAAAAAAGGTTCAAAGCATCTTTGGGATGGCTGAAATCATTCAATAATCTCAAAAACTTTGAATGCAATTACCTCCTAACTATGATCCCTTCTCCAGTTTATCCAAGCAGGCAGTAATAACGAATATGGAAATATCAAAGCCCTTAAGGGAAAATTGTATCTATAAACAAAGACTTAAAAGTTAGGACAGTTTGGATAGAAAGATGAAAGAATTTTGTTAAAATTAGGACTAGATTGTAGTCATGTTGAGAATCAGCGATAGAAAAGGGAGAGAAATTTGGATTCAAACTAAGAGATAAGTTTCTCCAAGTTCGTGAGCCATCATAAGACTTCAGCAAGGAAATTATACAACGTATTGAAGCCGAGTAACTACATTAAGGCATTCTCTCGTTAAGATGGTTCCAAAGTCTCATCGTCGCCATTCCAATATAATAGCCCAGACATTCTAAGGACTGGGTAGTAGTAAGAATAAAAAACAGTAGTCTTCTTCAGAACGTCCAGCACGGGATGGGCTGGGATGTTCTTCATGAAGTTGGGTGTTATCTTTGATGTTTGTTAATAGATTTTCAGGTTAATGTCAGTGACCAAATATTCTTATAATCTATCTAGCCATGCTACAACCCTGGTTTGGAAATCAGAATGCTGCAAACACAAGGATGCAACAGGGAAAGTAGCTCAGTGAGGAAAGGCAATGAGGGAATAAATATCTGGACAAGAACTGCCAACCTTTGGAAACTGAACCTTGCAACAAAAAGCGTCAGGATCCTATCTAAGGGAGAAGATTTTGCTGTGCTACTAAAAGAGCTGAAATAAATAAATTGGAATATGATAGATTAAGGGAAATTAGAAGAACTTGGGAATCTTACATAGTTAAAAGAGGGATATATATTTTGTTTCAGAAGACATGAAAGTAACAAAGAAAATTATTTTTTTTATTACATAAATCCTGCAGGTTACAGAGAAAAAAAGTTTTGTGCTGGGGACGGAATTGCACCAACAACTACCCATACACAACATGAAATAGAATCTTTTTACGACCATCTAGACTTCTAGAGACATTCGTGAAATAACAAAACTTAACACCCAGTCTTCATTAGTCTTGGGTGATTCCAATGCTAAAGTAGGTAAAAAAAAAAAAAAAAAAAAAAGGAGAGAATCTACGGTAGATAAATTTGGAGTAGCCACAAGGAATGGCAGAGGAGACTTGCCTGTAGAATTTGCTAATAGAAAATATATCAAAATCACAAACGCCTTCCTTTATAAAATGAACATGATACTGAAAACGGAGAAGCTCAAATGGTGAAACCAAATATTTTATAAATTTTATTCTCAGTGAAAAATTCAATCTAGTTAAAGATGTAACTATGTTATATAAGTTAAAGTCAGGCGACCATAAAAGAAAAAAAAACTCTCATAGATCTAAAGAGAAGAAAATAATGAAAAATAAATAAACACTCCTCTAATAACAGAAAAAATCTGATGAGTTTTGTAGAGCAATATAAAATAGATATTCTCAGCTACATGATGAAATGGAAGTAAGTACAGAAGAAAGGAACTGTAATTTCATAAAATCAGCAGAAGAGATAGGTGGAATAGTTACTTAACAAGATCAAAGATAACTATTAGGAAAGACCATCAACAAAATAAAGAAAAGATTGGAAATAAGGGTTAATTCCAAAACAAATGAAATAGAATTAGCAGAACTATCCAAAACAGCAAGCAAAGGCATACCAAAAGTGTGGAAGAGGATTTATATACAATGGTGATATAAGAAATTACTTAACAAATAAAAATAATTAAACTCCTGAGCAGGTACCAAACATTACAGTAGGAGAAGTAAAGAAAGCATGACAAAAGGCCATTTAGAAGGAGAAGATGGCCTAACAATAGATTTAATAATAGACTGAGGGGACTTCATAGCAGTGAAACTCACTGAACTCTATACCAAATATCTACAAGAAGGTTCTATACATTGTGTATGGAAAAAACTTTGCCATTATACTAATTAACGAAGAGGGAGACAATTGACCGGAAAAATTACCACCAAATAAGGTTACTCTACGTAATATATAAAGCATTTACAAAGATCTTATTAGGCCGAATAAAAAGGCAGCTAGACTTTAATCAACCAAGAGAGTAGCCAGGCTATAAAAAATGGGTATTCAACAACTGACCATAACCATGTAATTAACCAGCTAATGGATAAATCAACATATTTTGACAATCAACCATGTCCGGTATTTATAGACCATGGGAAAGCTAGTTCTTCATTCTGCCAAAAAATCAGCAGTAATGAAAGTCATTCAAAACAAAGGAATAGAGCAATCTTATGTTCGAACATTTGGAGATATCTATACAGACTGTACAGCAATCCCAAAACTGTATAAAAATAGTGAAATAATTCCCTGTTAAAAAAGTGACCCCATATCTCTTAAATTATTCACAACATGTTTAGCTGTTATCCAAAATTTGTATTGGAAAATTTACAAATTAATATAAATGGGAATACCTTAGCAACTTGAAATTTTCTGATGAGATGGTTCTGTTTACTGAATCTTAGGAGGAATTGCAATAAATGATAGAAGGTGTGAATAGAGAAAGCAGAAAATCATGACTAAAATTATTATGAGTAAAACTAAGATAATTTTCAATGAAAATACATAGAGACATCAAATAAGGGTTCTGGACAAACGTTTAGAATTTGGTAATAAGAATACATACTCAGGACGGACAGAAAGTGTTCATCCAAGACACAAACCTGAAATTAAAAGAAGGGGAGGTATGAGATGGAGAGCATTTGGTAAACCGAATAGGATTAAGAAAAGTAAAATGCCACTTTTTTCCTAAAAAGGAAAATATTTAATCAGGTGGTACTACCAGTATTACCTTTTGGTCAGAAACTTGTAGTTTACTAAAGACTTAGAACATGCCCTACTTACAACTCAAACACACATGAAAAGAATAATGATGGGGATAACACTTTGAAACAAGAAAACGAGCAACATTGATAAGAGAGTAAACTGGAATAGAGGATATTCCAACAACATATAAGAAGAAGAAATGGACATGATCGGGACCTTTAATGAGAATGAGGGACAATAGATGGACATCAAGAATATCAGATTAGATTCCTTGAGATTGCAAAATAAGAAGGGGAAGGAAGAAAAGACGATGGATTGGCTAACTAAACAAGTTTGCGGGTTTGGACTACCTTAGAAAAGATATATATATATATATATATATATATATATATATATATATATATATATATATATATATATATATATGTGTGTATGTGTGTGTGTGTGTATGTGTGTGAATATATAAATGTATATATACATATATATGTACATATATATATATATATATATATATATATATATATATATATATATATATATATATATATATATATATATATATATATATATACATATATATATATATATATATATATATATGTATATATATATATATATATATATATATATATATATATATATATATATATATATATAAATATATATATAATATATATGTATATATATATATAAATATATATATATATAAATGTATATATATATATATTTTTACATATATATATGTGTATATGTATATATATATATATATATATATATATATATATATATATATATATATATATATATATATATATATATATATATATCTAAATGTATATATATATATATATATATATATATATATATATATATATATGTATATATATATAAATATATGTATATATGTGTCTATATATATATATGTATATATATAAATATATATATATATATATATATATATATATATATATATATATATATATATAAATATATATACATATATATATATATATATATATATATATATATATATATATGTATGTATATATGTATGTATACATATATATATATATATATATATGTATATATATATGTATATATATATATATATGTACATATATATATATATATATATATATATATATATATATATATATATATATATATATATATATATACACATTTGTATATATACATATATATTCATGTATGTGTATATATATATATATATATATATATATATATATATATATATATATATATATATATATTTAAGTGTGTATATATATATATATATATATATATATATATATATATATATATATATATATAATTTTGGACGTTTAGACGTGTTTTTCATATTTAGCCATATATTTTAATACATTAATGTTTGAATTCTCTTACCAACATCGGGATCAGAATCCCAAGGTGAAACCACTCAAAGACAAGAGCTTCTGACCGGCCGCTAATCAAACCCTGGTCCAGGAAGCTGGCATGACATTGACGATATCATTCAGCCACGAAGGAAGATAAAACTGAGTGGCAATTCTTTTGTTCCTATTACCTATCGAATTCAGGTTTTTTTTACATAGAATTGAAATCAAGCGATCTAAGATGCCGATAAATGTAATAAAACTATATTTCCATAATGATTGTTTCGTTATTTCAAGATTATTTGTAGAAAAAAGAAAAAATACTAACAAATACTGGGGCACTGAATCTTAATTCAGAAATACAATCATTCCATCTTTTTCAAGAATCAAATAAAGTTCTGAAAAATTCTTCAGATATACTCACTTTTTTTCTCTTTTTAGGTAAAATCGAATGGAATTTCTTGAATAGTGAGAGAGATTTTGTCTAAAAAAACTAACAGAATATTAGCATAATGTAACATCCTTGTCTGATATTATAAAACAATCGGCGATAGAAGATCTCGTGGGCTGACGATAAAATCCTCATAGCTTGTTATGAGGGAAAAATATAGCGGACCAGTATGAATAATTAACTTCAATCAATGGTTTCCAAACGTTAAGCTCTTATGGTCATTTTTTAAATTGAAATAACAAGTCAATTAGTTAACCAAGTAAATTTTGTTTAAAATGTTAAGCAAAATTTTGGTCTATATCATAAAAGGCCCAGACATCCACTTCCAATTTCAAAAACAAAGCAATGCATATCAGACTTTACATAGCAACAACTTCATAACACACGTATGTACTGTATATAGAGACTAGTTATTCCGACTCCCCCCAGTCGATGATATGACACCCTTGATGAAACCTCCAGATCCATTTCCTCTAAGAGGCTTATGTTTGTAGAGAATTTGAGGCAAACTAACAAACCTGTTGAACTGCCAGTTACGAAACTACAGTTCGACTCTGCATCACAATTTCAATAATCCCATACTATCTTGGGTAGCTGGCTGACATTCTCATTCTGACAACAATGTTTTGTAAATTGATTTCTCGAATCCAGAGATTCTTCTCCTTGTCTCTCCGGACTCTGTTTTCGATGCTTGTTTCTCTCTTTTTCTCTCCTCATAGAAAAAGAATGATGGCTTCAGTCTATCTCCCTTACTAATTGGTTCACGATATCCGAACACGAGGGATGAACTGGATGCATGACGTCAACTCGACGGTTCCATTAGAAACAAACTAGCTGGAATTGATCCCACCCTTTTTCATTTCGTCTAACGCCCATTAATAATACGTCGGAAAGAAATTTCCATATTATTATCTTTTCACTAATATTAGTGCAATTATTATCAACAGTAAATAATAATTCTTTTTATTTTGTAATAAAACAATTGACAGCATATTTTTTTTTTCTTTTTATACTCGAGAACTCAGCGCTGTACTTTTGAATGAATACATGTTTACTGTAGTTACCATGGATAGAGTTTTATATAAAATAACTCTTTCCATATCGAATATAAAAGTAATTATGATGCAAGTTGTCTCAGTAGTTTATAGTTCCTCGAATAAACCCATCTTATCTCATAAATCATTTATAAAATGAAGTGCTAAAAATTAAGAATCATCATCCTCATCTCCTCCTACGCCAATTGATGGAAATGGCCTCTGTTAGATTTCACCAGTCATCTCTATCTTGAACTTTTGAATCAATGCTTTTCCATTCATCAACTCCAACTTCATGCATTATAGTCCTCGGCCATGTAGGCTTGGGGCTACCAACTTGCCTGGTTCCTCGTGGAGCCCAGTTTGAAATTTGGTGAACTAATCTCGCTTGGGGAGTACGAAGCTCTTACCCAAACAATTTCCATCTAACCATCACCATAATCTCATC
>NC_090741.1:26475159-26527659 GCF_036898095.1 Palaemon carinicauda | reverse complement strand
ATGGTTTTAAAAGGAAAATATAGTCCAGTGAAGAAAGGAAACAAAGAAATAAATAAACTAAGAGAGAAGAAACGAACAATTGAAATACCTTAAAAACAGTACCAAAATTGAAATTATTTTTCCAAATTTAATCATAGAAATCTAAAAGAGAAAACAAATGGAAGGGATATAGGATAAGATAAAATAGTGTGCTCAAGTCTACCCTCAAGCAAGAGAGAACTATCTCCTAGAAAAGCTTCTTACCGTAGCTGAAGAGTCTCTTCTACCCTTATTGAGAGAAAAGTAGCCACTGAATATTTATATTGTAGTAGTTAACTCCTTGAGCGGGGAAGAATCGTTTGTTAATGTCGGTCTTACAAGTTGTAAGAGGAGAGAGAGGAGAATATGCAAAGAATAGGCCTGACTATTCTGTGGATGTCTGGGCATATGAAAAATAAACCTTAATCAGAAAGAAGGATCCTATGCAGTCATGTCTGTCCAGTCAAAGATCCTAATAACTTCCTAGCGATAGTATATCAATGGGTGGCTGGTGCCCTGGCCAACCTACTATCTATAACATATGAGAGCACAGAAGGAACCCACTTCTTCTATCTATGGATTGCTTACCGATCATTATATGTTTCATAACCTTGGAGTATTAATTAGACAGATTCAACAAGCCTAAAAAAATATCACAGCATATATCAATATATTTTCTTCAGAGGAATTTAAATTAGCAAAATTACAGCCAAGAATACATAGTTCATAAGAAAATAGATAATGTAGTTCACTAGTTCTTTAAATTAGTTTATGTGTATAAATGCAAACATATTTTTATCAACATTTCTAAATCCCTTATTACGTGTTTCTCAATATCAAGTTATATAGTAACTTTATTCTTTCAATTTCGGTTTATGTACTGGAGAAGATTGAAGAAGACACGGGATAAAACATATTTCCTTACTGCCCCAACGATGTTATTGTGAAAAATATCAAAACTTTCTGGACCATTGAAAGAGAATATAACAGGAATTCTGGATTTATATTTAGACAAAACTGAACTTTTCATGTTACCCCGTTGCGTAGTATACAACCATTAAACAATCCGGACAAGGAAACACTAAGTTATAATTAATTTTTATTGATACGCTGCTCTTTTAAAGTATTACCATTTGCTATAGAAAAGCCAGTTTAATATGAAACTGAACTGACCCTGGTGTGTAATTTATATGCTAGAGTCTGCACAAATATCCGGAAACTTTTCACTAAAGCAATTGTTCAGGGTGTCAACATCAATGATTCATGTCTAATTTGATGTCATGATGGTTACACAAACGCGAAGGAGAACGCTTGGTTTTTTTCGTGGTATTTCCTTTTGATTATTTTTTTTTTTTTTTTTTTTTTTGGTTTTGCATAATCCCTGGCACCATATTCATCCAAACCAACTAAACAAAACTCTGGAATACACTGCTAAGATGCGAATTGATAATAGATACTAAAATTGGAATTAGGAATACTTCTTCCTTTGGTTCTTTCTTTATAATGATGACAGTTCATGTTTTGTACAATTTGTCATCTATAATTAGCGCACAGGTCAATAAGTTGATTAAAAATAGTATTTTTAATTTATCAAAATATAGTTGCACGATTAAAAGAATGGAGTAATTCATTCTGAGAGAAAGAATCTGGCGTTTTAAACCTTACGCTGAAATGTTGATTGTTAAATGATATTTGCAAAAGAATCTATCTTTCAATTACGGTAATATCGTACTGGTCTATTGTTAATGAATTCATTCCTCAATGGAGATGTAAGGTTTGCTCCAAGTTTCTAATGCTTACGAAGTCTTGAGAATATTGCTTACTATAAAATTTCTAATTCTCAAGTGACTAAGAAAAATAGGATTTTATGTTTTTCTAAAGAATTTTATCATCTATTTGCATAATAACATGCAATGTTTGAAATATTTGTTGATATAAAAGCAAATTGAATCACAACAACAAGTTTTTTTGTCACGCATAATCAAGTACTTATATGGAGAATTTTCGACAAATAAACAGTATTTGATGGTATTTAGAATTTCCTCCATACAAGATAACTAAAACTGGTACTCCGTAGAATGCATACATTCAATAACAACACATCATAAGATAGGCAATTGAATCATGAACATTTAGCAGTATTTTCATTGACCACGATGTAAGAGTTAGAAGTTTTTCCTTTTGCGTAACCTTGACCTTTGACCCACTCACTCCCAAAATCTAATCGAATAGTCCTTGGATAATGGCTAATCACCCCACCAAATTTCATGATATTCAACCATGATACAGCAAAAACACGTCTTTCACCTTTTCGAGATATTGACCTCGATCCTGTTATTTATTACAAGATATATAATTAAATTCTGCACATTGTAGCACTAGGTTCATGGATCATGGCCAATCATTCCATCAAATTGCATGGTATTCGGTCAAATAGTTTTTGAGTTGAGAACTCCAAACAAAGAAGCAAATAAACCTAAATTGATAAATACACAGCTATCAAAATATAAACTTCTGATAAAGGTAACTACTCCATATCGTCTTAATCAATAAATATCACTATATCGGATGAAATCTGGTGAACTGGTTTCTAAAATAATCACTTCTTTTAATCAAATGCCCCACTCTTGTGTGACAAACGGGTTCGTGCGTCGGCAGCCTGAATGAAGAGATAGTAGACATGTGCATGGTTGTTTAAAGAATTAAGGTTTAAAAGTCGATCAAGAAAAACAGAGGAAAGGGATAGTGACAATGACCTCGAGACTGGCCAAAAATACATATGATCAGTGCCCAAGACCCCTCTCTCTACAAAAGCTAGGACCAGGCGATAGCTGCTGATGATTCAGCAGGTAGAACTATAAGCTCTCCCAGAGACCAGTAGAAAATATCGAGTTCGAACTGGGGCTTGAACCCAAGTTCAGCAGGTCGCTAGGCAGGGAATTTTGCAATAGCAAATGTTTTTCAAATTTGAAAAAAAATGGGGATCATAACATGCAATATTAGCATGGGAACTCAGAAGATGAGTAATATGATGATGAGACTTATAAAGTGCAGACAGAACACTCAAGCAATGACTGGACTGGAGAGAGTCTGAGGCGTATATCTTGGGGTGCCGGTGGCCGCCTATCATATTACGCTAAAAGCAATTACTCTTAAGTCCTTGATATATTTCATTATACGTTCTAGGCTGTCTGAGTGCCAGTAAAGAATTTTCTAAAGACCACTTTATTTCAATGTTTCTAGAAAAAAGTGAGTCACACTAAGCAGATTTATCATTTGTGGAAATGGTTTCATATTCCTCATTAGCAATACTAACAAGGTAATACTTATATACTCATATGAGTATATGAGTAAAAAAAAAATCACAAAAAATATAACCTAGCATTGCAAAGAAAAACAATTGTTTTGGTTTTGTGAAGGTGCCTTGTTCTACATAGCACAATATATCATTTTGTTCAAAATATATTTTGAAAACTCGTAAATTAGTTCCAATCTTTACCCGCCACATCATCTTTGACTTTACATGATGTTAGAAATAAATGATTGATGGTTATGAGCTGTTAATATTTATTGACAGCAATTGTATTGTACTAACCGTGTGTCACACGATCGTACATAGTTCATTTTGTCTATATATTATGCTTGTATCTTCGCTCTCCCCTGGCACTAAAAAGAACCAGAATAAACATGTCTGTTTTTCTCATCTGTAACAGTGTCTGTTTTTTAACATGAAATAACGTGTTGCTTTGAGCTTTTGTATATAAAGGAGAGTGTTCTATAATAAAGTTACTCAGTTGCTTTCATACTGTCTATGAATCACAACCTTCTCTCGGCCCGTCACATTAGTGACCCCGGAAGTCGACTCGCTCCTCCCGCCTTCCACACCCTCCTCGCTCCTCCATCGTTGGTACTATGGTGGACTTTACATAAGTTATTGCTGCGACTCCCCCATTGAAACTTTCATCATTCCCCAGCAGAGAGGCGTTTGCTTGGTTTCAGCGCGCAGAAGTCCAGTTTCGCATCAAGGGTGTGACTTGCACAACCACTAAAGAACATTATGTTCTCGCGGCGATACTCGAGGACACCTTCCCAGAAATATCCGACTGGCTTTGTGAACAAGGAGACACCCCAATACCGTATGACGCCCTCAAAACATACCATCTGCAGCAGTACTCGCCATCCCCAGCCGCCCGTATAGCAAAGCTTTTTATGCTCTCGCAACAACCGTTGGGGGACCAAAGGGCTTCGCTCGCCCTCAGGGAAATGACCAGTATCTCTCACCTGCAACCTGCCGCACACAGCTCTCCTCGTGAGGTGAACCTACTTCGTGCCCTTTGGATACGTCATTTACCCGGACCTATACGCGCTGCCATACCCGCTGTCGATAGTTTACCCATAAAGGACTTGATGACCAAAGCCGTCGCCCTTATGGACACCCACTTCGAGACCTCCATCAATACCTCAACCCCTTACGAAGAGGATACCTATTCAACGTCAACCGAAGCATACAAGCCTACCCCGTGACGTGCCCAAGCGGTGACAAGCCCCCCACCACCCACCACTCACTCGCGCCCCAACCAACGACCTCTACAACCACTTACTACCTCCCATCCGCCGCAGTTTTGCTACTACCACTTCAGATTCGTGGCAACCACGAAGAAATGAACCAAGGATTGTCAGTGGCCAAAAAACGTGTAAGTAGGCCATCGGTCATAGCGGTGGCCTCCTGTGTTTCTTATCTTTTCTTTTTGCATGATGCAGGAACGGGCGTGTGATTTTTGGTAGATATGGGTGCTTGTCGTTCTCCTTTGCCAAGGGAACTCTTCATGACACGACGTAGTCTGTCTACGTCCGCCGACGTCCGCTTGGTAGCTGCCGATGGATCTAGGATACCCACCTACAGTTACGAGAACCTCACATTATCGTTCGGAAACAGTAAATTTAATTAGAAGTTTCTCATTGCTGACGTCTCATTGCCAATCCTCGGTGCGGATTTCCTCTCTTATTTCCACCTTCTGGTCTATGTCGCTAACCGACGATTGGTCAACGCAGACTCGTACTTGTCGACACCTCTTCAACCCGCCCCCTCCAACCTTGCTCTCCCCATCAGCGCACCTACGGATGCCTACGCCCACCTCCTCACGCAAAATTCAGACATCTGGTACCGGAACGATTAGCAGCCGCCAAACAGACGTTCGCCGAAATGGAGGAAATGGGCCTTTGCCAAAAGGCCTCCAGCCCATGGTCCTCACCCTAACACATCATTCTGAAGAAAGACGGCTCCCTCTGTTCGTGCGGGGATTACAGGCGCCTGAACATGCAAACAGAACCGGATCACTACCCCCTCCCAAACATTTCTGACGTGACCTCTTACCTGCACAAAGCGAAGGTTTTCTCTACGCTTGACCTCTTGAAGGTGTATTATCAGGGGCCTATGAAACAAAAAGACATCACCAAGACCACCATCAACACTCCGTTTGGTACACCCACCTTCATTTACTCCTGTTTTGGCCTTCTGTGAATGTTATGTGGACGATATACTTGTGTTCTCCTCCTCAAAAGAGGAACATCTCCGTCACCTGCGCATCGTGCTTGACCGCCTGCAACAAAACGGCCTTGTAGTCAGGTACGACAAGTGTGCCTTTGGTGCCAACGAAGCATCGTTCTTAGGGCACCGCATCACTCCTGATGGAGTCCATCCCCTCCCTAAGAAGGTAGCAGCCGTTCAGGACTTCCCAGTGCCCTCGACCGTCAAAGCTCTGCAGGAATTTTTTGGCATGATCAACTATTATCACCGTTTTCTGCCAGTTATTGCCGCCACTCTTGCTCCCCTCTACCCCTTCCTTAAGGGCAAGCCAAAGGACCTGAAGTGGGGTCCCCTTCAAGAAACGGCCTTCTGCAATGGAAAGAAGGCCCTATTAACTGCTGCGGCTCTCACTTTTCCTATCCCACACGACCCTCTCCTTCTCTCCACCGATGCCAGCGACGTCACTATTGCTGCAGTACTCGAAGAGGTGGTCAACGGCTCGTCCCGCCCATTGGCCTTCTTCAGCAGAAAACTGTCCAAGGCAAAATCAGGTTATTCTACCTTCGATCGCGAAATGCTAGCGGTGCACTTGGCTGTCCGTCACTTCCGCCATTTCTTAGAAGGTACGCCCTTCGTCATTCACACAAACCACATGCCTCTGGTGCACGCCTTCACTCAACAGTCTGACGCCTGGTCCGCCCGGCAACGCCGATATCTCTCCGCCGTGGCTGAATACAATTGCACCCTTCCATACGTCCCTGTGAAAATGAATCCCGTTGCTGATGCCCTGTTAAGAAACACATTGGCTGCTGTTCAACTGGGCTTGGATTACAACAACCTGGCTGAAGCCCAATGACAGGATCCAGAGTATCAAGCATGTAGGACATCTTGCACGTCCCTCCGTTGGGAAGACTTCTCCCTCGAAGACTCCAACACCATCCTCCTCTGTGCCGTCATTACTGATAGACCGGGACCTTGGATTCCTGCTCCAATGTGCCGGCAGGTGTTTGATTTCATTCACGGCCTTTCACATCCCTCGTGCAGTTCTACTGCACAACTGCTGAAGACAAAGTTCATTTGGTACGGCATTTCTAAGGATGCTAAGGATTGGGTCCGCGCCTGTACTTCTTGCCAAACTTCCAAAGTACATCGACACAATGATTCAGGAGTGGGCACCTTTCCTCAACCTCAGCATCGTTTCGCACACATTCACGTCGACGTTGTAGGCCCCCCTTCGTTAGCCTGAAGCCATTCCCATGGAAACTGCAACGTCTGCCTCATGTACATCTGCCTTACTCTCAGGATGGATTGCAAGATTTGGTATCCCTGAGCATATTACTTCTGACTGAGGTACCACTTTCACCGCTCAATTTTGGACATTATTGGTGAATCTCCTGGGCATCACGCTACATCAGACAATGGCTTACAACCCCGCTGCCAATGGAATGGTTAAACGTTTTCATTGCACCCTCAGAGCAGCTTTGATGTCCACCTGCAAGGATTCCAACTGGTTTACTCAGCTTCCCTGGGTCTTCTTGGGACTAATGACCACTCCTAAAGATGCCCTTGACTTCTTGGCAGCTGAAATGGTGTATGGCGACCCGTTGATCGTCCCTGCCGAATTTTTTCCTTCTACAACCTCCTCCGACGATCTCCAGCGATTACGTCACGTCATGGGAAAATTTACTCCATGCCGCCAGACTTACAAGCCCCCAGGTAAGCATCACATACCAACAGACTTGCACTCTACAACGCACGTCTTCCTGCGCAAGGATACTAGTAAGCCACCGCTAACACCCCCTTACACGTGCCCTTTCCTTGTGATCCGACGCAGTCCGAAAGCATTCCTACTAAACATTCGTAACAAAGAAGACTGGGTCTCCATTGATCGTCTAAAACCTGCTTTACTCCTGCCAGATGACCCGCCTATAGTTCACCTCTCTAGATCAGGGTGCCCTATTTAACATGTACAGTATGTCATTTTTAGGGGGGGGGGGAGCTATGTACCAACCGTGTGTCACACGGTAGTACATAGTTCATTTTGTGTATATATTATGCTGGTATCTTCGCTCTTCCCTCGCACTAAAAAGAACCAGAATAAACATGTCTGTTTTTCTCATCTGTAACGATGTCCGTTTGTGAACATGAAATTTGTTATAGCTTTTTTTCTTTTTTTTGTATAGTGTAAGCAAATACTAAATAAAATATTGTAATACTATAACTTATTTGGCAAATTCTAAAGTATCATGAAGAATGCTAAAACTTGTTTATGATATACAGATATCATCAAAATCATGGGCATAAAATCAATTAACACCGTATCATAATAAGAAATATGTAATGAATAATTTGCAATATCCACACATAACAAAACAATTTCCAAATAAGAAAAATTCATAAAATGTTGACAGTGTGCGATATTTTATCCAAACCCCTGAACTAAATCTGGTTCATCAGCCATACATAATCGAAATAGCTATATCAAATACTTGAAATTGCGCTGAAACTTTTTTTTTCTGATTTTCTTTTCTTTTTCCTATCAATTCTTGAAATACAATGATAAAAACTTGTGTAAGATGACAATGAAAACTGTCCTTTTCAAGTCTTTGAAATTTGCGGTTTCCATCATATATGAAAGCATTAATGTCTGAGATGAAGATGCAAGTGAAGGGAAAAAGTTAATTAATTTTTTCTAATCTGATTACTTGTATTTCGACACTACTCATAGGACATCCTTTTCTACATCTTACGTCTAGTTACCTTCACTTAGAACTTTTGAACAATCTTGCCGGCAGTTTTCTTGAAATTAACGCCCACAGGTTCAATTATCCTGAAACCTTAAAGCTCATATGACGTTTAAATAATTTGCTCATTACGGTGCTTCCTGTTTTCTAAGGACATTTTAAGATAGATTTTCAAAATATTTGCAGGTTTTCGATAATTACATCAACAAGAGTAAGACGAACAATAACACGAACAACATTATTTATATTACACTCGAAAACATAAACTTTTTTCCAGCTGTATTTCAGTTAAATTCAAGTGACCGTAATTTTTACCCTTGTTTGTTATTATCTTTTACGGGTGTGGTACCATAATATCAATCCTTTACGTCAATATATCCGTTTTAAAACAGTAAATGCCTGGCAACATTCATTCTAGGATTTGCACTTTATTTATTTATTCATTTATTATTTATTTTAATGCAAATTTTTAAGTGTACTAAAATGAGATCAACCAGCCCCATAAGTCAAACTCGATTCTTACAGATTGGGCCCGATTAGAATAAATTTTATTTACATTAATGTTCAATAAATGAATAGAATAAAACATATTTTAAATATAATTGGAAATGTCAAAGGAATTATAAAGCACAGGTCTGTGTTAATTTAAATTTTATCTACAAAACCAATGTTTCATAAAAAAATTAAAATCCTAAAACTGAGAAATTCTCAAAGTGATAAAAGGTCAATAAAATTTTTCTCACTACAACATAAATCCCTTTCGTCTAGAAACTTTCAGTCGCTAAAAATATTCTTCATACTTGAAATACAATCACACTCAGAGCAACTACCCATGCATTAGTTTTGTTTGTATACGCAATCATGTTAATATTACTTGTTTGATCCTTTCATTTTGGATTGAAGATTCTCATAGAGAAAAAATTGACTTAATTTATCATAACTTATTTTCAGCTGATTCACTAATCTACAGAGCTGGCCATTTTGTAGCTATGAAATTTTGAAGAGGGTTATATGATCTCTCACGAGTAGTTTGAAATCTTGTATTGGTAAGTCCGTTGATGATCTAGCAGCAGCATCAGCTTTTTTATTGCACAGAAATAGACAAGAATCCACCATATTTCCTTTTTACACACAATGGAGTAAAACCTGTTATTGATCTCTATTTTCAATACGAATTGAATCTTTTGAGTGTAACCATTTAGTGTTTTTATGGCACTTCTTTTATCAGTATAAATAACAAACTTATCATTCACCCTATCTTTAATAGAATAAATAATCTCAACTGCTAATATAATGGCCTTAAGTTCGGGTGTAAATACCGATGCTTCACTGACTTATTATATCTGGGGCACTGCAGCACACCCCGCACCTTCTCCTTACAATTAGGGGGGAATTAGTTCTGACCCTACTATTACTTTAATGGAACAATATGATAAAAACCAAATCTTTAACAAAAGAAAACATGTATCCTTTTATAACCCACGATACCAACTGCTTTAAAATATCACTCCTCAGGTGGTGCCATATGCCTATTAGAAGTTAGAAAAAATATTTGAAATTTCCCTTGATAATATCGGCAAAGGGTCTAGCGTACTTCAGTTTTTAAAACCCAATTGCTTGTTTGATAATTTTTTTTTTTTTCTAGATACTATGCAAATAACTAGCATATGCAACTACTCAAGGCTATAGTTATATAACTAGATGGCAGTTCTGGATCTTTACCAGACTCGTGGTCGGGTATTGTAATTAAAGTATGCCAGGAATCAGGAGATATATAGGAAGCCCATAGTCCATTAAGGGTTTCTTTATAAGTATTAATTAGTATCTTCTGGGAAAAGTGAAATCATTTCACATCGCATGCCATCCTCACTGGGGGCTGTCGAAGATGAGGAAGATATAGCATTTTGTATATTCTCCATACTAAAAGGTAAGTCAAAATCTTCACATTGGGAGAAGCAGAAGGAACAACAGACGCCGATGCTCTAATTTTTCAAATGCATGGGAATAACTATCAGAGCTCAATACATGAGCGAAATGCTTAGCAAATACCTTTGCTTCATCTTCAGGGTTAGATATATATTTACTATTTTTCTTTAATAATGGTCAAGGTATAGGGAAAAATTTCCGTTGTACTTTTCTAATCTTGTCCCATATTTCCTATGAAGGAGTTTTTGGATTAATATTATATATATATCTTCTCCAAGATGCTGTAATTAATATTTTAAAAGCTATTTTTTTATGGCACAGGCTCTGACGTATTCTACTCAATCTGATTCACAGTTAATTCTTAAGTATCTTCTGGAGCAAGTTTGGGTCACTTTCCTTGCATTAGCACATTCTTTACTCAACCAAGGAACTGCTGAATGATGATGCGAACCACGTGTTTTAAGCATATACTTGCTATCATTATCATGAATAATATTTGAATGTGGTTGACAAGCATCCACTGGAGATGTAAAGTCACCATACTCTCTTTCGGTGTGTGCAAAGTTCTCATAATATGTGCAATCTACCTCATCTATCTTCCATTTTGATGGACACAGAAAAGAAATATTGTGGGCATAATCTTACATTATTGGCCAATGGTCACTGCCATGTAGGTGTTGAATGACTGACCAAAGGTAATCCCATCTAATGGATGAGAAAGAGATTGAAAAGTCTATGACTGGTTTAGAATTGTGGAATACATCATGCATAGTTGGAGAACCCTCATTCGTTAGTATTAGATCATTGTTGCCAGTTAATTTTTCAATAAGATTACCCTAACTATTACATACATTTCTACACCATAAAGTATGCTTAGCATTAGATTACTCATCAAAATAAAAGGGCCAATGAGCAGTTTGATCAGTCTTGGAGGTTCTTGATTCTAGAACTTCTTGAATTTCCAGCGATGTCTAAGAGATAATATTATAAAAAGGGTTTAAGATATTGCGAGTATAAAGTATTATTTTTGTCAATATGTGTTCTATCAGCACATGCCTGTAGTGGTGCGTTAAAGGGGATGGTATTAAATTTTACTGACTTGTGAATAATAAAACTAGTGCCACCTTGTGCTCTTGCAGCTTGCAAAGGATGGGATTTAGAAAAAAAGGTTATTGAGTCCAAGATTAAGTAGCTTGTTGCTGATCTTGGTTTCCTGTAAATAGATTATCTTTGTGTTTGAGTTCATGGTTGGAGTTTTTATTTGATCAATACTAGTATTTAGGCCTCTGCAATTCCACTGGCTGATGGACATTGTCTTTTATTGTAATTTTCATTTGTCTCATTTGAATTTTGGGACTTCTCAGAGGAAGCCATGTAAGCCCAAAGATGGAAGGTTTTACTAGGTCACCGCTTTTCTTTTCTTTCTCATTGTTATCTTTATATAAACTAGCATTAGGATTATGAGAGGGAAAGCACTTTCTGGGTGTATATGAAGGTGAGGGCAAGCGGAGACATTTTCCTCTTGGAAGCTCTTGTTTCTCAATCTCCATTAAGTCTGCCTGATACAATACGCTCGAAATGGTGGGAGCCATATTGATTTACTTGGAGGATGATGCTCGAACTTCTACAAGTCATGCACTTGACCCAGAAAGCTGGGCCACCATCTATAGGGAACATGCCCCTGATGGGGATTCTGGCTGAGATAATACTTTTGAGGTGGTGGAAGCCATCTTGACGTCCATGGAGGTTTGTGCTCTGGCTTCAAAAGGTCGAGCACCTGACCCAGATGGCTGGACCACTACAACTAAGAGATGTGCACTTGATGGGTTAGGTGCTACCACTGGTCCATGATGACTATTCGTAAAACTATACTTCTTCGACAGAAATTAAAGATTAGTGAATAATTTCTTTTTCTTTGAGTTCCAAGGTGAAGGAAATATCTTTTATGAATGTATACCTGAGGTTGAATAGCTTCTTTGTTGGAAAATCCGTGGATAAGATCTTTAAAGCACTTTGCATGGATACAAAATCTCGATGTAGGGACATGAGTAGCTCCAAACATTCACATAGCACTGAGATATTTGAGGAAGACCTAAGGACTCAACTATATAGTGTTAGACCTCGAATGTGTATTGGATCTACATACTTCAAAAGTATCGTAGCTTCAGATTGTGATCCATATATTGGGCTACCATAATCTATTCTCGATAACACTAATGCGTTTAGATCATCAGGAAAGTTGATCTCTTTGCACCCCATATTATAATAGACATACTTTTTCATTAAGATTAGAGCATTATTACATTTTATATTTGATGAGCTTTTACAATTGAGGTGATTATCGAAAGATCTAAAGATTTTACAATAATTTGGATTGAAATTTGATTGTTGCCGAATTTAATGTTTATGATTCTTCTAAAACATTATTGTTCAAGTTTCTGCAGAAAGTATGAAAACAACAGACGCAGTCAAATAGTTTTATTTTCCTAATGGAGTTGTTTAAAATTCTTTGTATGTGACGAAAACTGTTTGAAGAGAATATACTACAAAGTCATCCCCTCTGCACTTCCTGGGGCAGTTGAACAACTATTTCAATTATTTCTAGTGCAAAGAGAGTCCCACTTAGAACACTACCTTAGGGTACAACACAATCAAGGATGTAAATTTCGGAATATACATCCTCGAAACGAGGTTGGAATTTTCTCCCAGCAATAAAATCTTAAATAAAATAGGAAGGTAACCTCGAAGACCATTATCATGTAAAGATTCTAGCATCGAATGCATCCAAGTAGTATCTGATCCCTTCTGAATGTCAAAATATGTGGCTACTGTGATTTGCTTTTGCTCAAAACCTATACGTATAAAAAACGAGTCCAAGATAGATTGCTCTGATTGACAGCCAAAATTGTTAGGCCAATAAAATGTATTATGCTCTCTCTCTCTCTCTCTCTCTCTCTCTCTCTCTCTCTCTCTCTCTCTCTCTCTCTCTCTCTCTCTCTCTCTCTCTCTCTCTCTCTCTTTCGTAATCAATTATGTTTTTATTTATCTCTTAATTTGTGAATTATCATTTTCACTACCATCATTAACCATCAAAGTCAAATTTCATATTTTAAAGCTTACTTGTGATTTGATATGATTTTAGATGTAAATTAGAATATTTCCATCTAATATCTAGTACTCTATATATTAAACCTTGAATACAAAACTGCGTAGCAAATAAATTCTTTAAAGTTCAAATGCTTTAGAATATAATTCTTTAATATTGCTATCACAATACCACAATAAAAATTTTAAAGCACATTATGATATAAAAAAAGAGAATATCTAGGATCTGATATAGCCGTACTTCATCGTTAAAATATCATATATTTATTTCCTCCACCATATATACGTCTCAGTTAAATCAATATTTTAAAATCTTTTTTATGGACAAATAAAAGATGAAAATATTTCTGCTAATAATAATTTCACTTTATTTTTCCAATTTCCTTTGATTTATTTTATCCTATGATTTCAATATACTTGAAAACAATATATACAAAGTCATGAAAAAATATTATTCTATTATTCGTCGAGTAAAATATACATATTATGGTGAATATATTTATAGGAAATAAGAATGGCTGTTAGGGGCAAATGTTTGGATATGGCAAATTATTCTTACTTAATCAAAAATTAAGTTATTGAGAGAGTTGAACATTTCTTAAAACAAAATTAATGGAATTTTACTTTTTTTTTACATCAAGAGAAAATATAAGAAACATAGGAGTGTATTGAGGGCTTTGATGTAATCTCACGATTTCTAATTGTAGTTTTTCTTGAATGCGATGAATTCCGAAATATTGCAGTGTTATTTTTTCATTGTATATGCTATTCTTCCATCGATGCTAGGGCTATAAAATAAATATTAATGTAAGTTTATAGCCAAATCGTGCAAAAACATAAAATAATTCCGGTAAAATATGATATCTGGAATTACATTCCAGTAGTTGAGAGTGGAAAATTGTTTTGCACACCGGGACCCTCCTGACATAGAATAAATAGGAATCCATAAAGTCTGGAGACGCAGTGAAAGCAAGGGAGGGGAGCGCTATTTATATGACAAGCATTGCAATATGTTGCAAATTCTACAGAACTTATTTGAAGCATGAAAAAGTTTGGATTTAGACAAATCGTGAGGGGGAAAATATATTCCTTAACAACGGTTGTCTACTGTATATACAAGTAAAACTGATTACAGGGTGTTCTAGGAAATCTCTTATATCAATACAGTAAAATGTAAAATGAATGATGAAATAGTAGATCCTTTCAATTTTGTATTCTCTAATCTTGTTGAATATAGAGAAAATATCAGTACATCGAAAATCATATATGTTAGCATGATAGATACACTTTGATTTATGTAAACATATAACAGAATATATATTGCTTAGCAATTTCACCGTTTCAGAAACTATATAGGGCGTGTCAAATCGATGGAAAAATAAGTTTAAAAAGCCAACACAATTCCCACCCACGATTGCCCTTGGCAGGAAAACAATATTTTTTTTTTTTAAATCCAAAATCTGCTGCAATCAGGTCTGTATACTCTTTAGTCTCAGAGATTCATAAAATTTTCTATAGCCATGCCATCATTAAACAGATATTTGATAAAATAGAAACAAATAGAAAACATTAAACATTGTTTATTATCTAATTTTAAGACAAGAGGAATAAACCGTATAATGCTAACTCATTGAAAACTATCGGATTTAAATGGAAGTTGCATGCACAAAGTTAATCACATATAGTCTTCTCTTTCTTATTTATTGGTCAATAGCTTATTTATTCATTATTAAACATATAATACACCCATATATATATATATATATATATATATATATATATATATATATATATATATATATATATATATATATATATATATATATATACAGAGAGAGAGAGAGAGAGAGAGAGAGAGAGAGAGAGAGAGAGAGAGAGAGAGAGAGAGAGAGAGAGAGAGAGAGAGAGAGTTATTGGGTCCTTTGACTGGCCAAACAGTACTACACTGGATCCCATTCTCTTGTTACGTCCCATTGTTTCTTTGCCTGCACATATACCGAATAGATTTTACTATTTTTTTCTTCTACATTTTAATAGGTCCTCATACACATGAGAATACTCAGATTACCAAACAATTCTTCTACGCTCAAGGGGTTAACGACTACGCTGTAATTGTTCAGTGGATACTTTCCTCTTGGTAAGGGTAGAAGAGACTCTTTAGCTATGGTAAGGAACTTTTCTAGAAGGACATTCCTAAATAGTGCCATAGCCTCTATGCCATGGTCTCCCACTGTCTGGGGTGACAGTTCTCTTGCTTGAGGATACAAGAAAACACTATACTATCTTATTTCTCATCGCCGTTTTTTTTAAGTTTATATACTCTTCATATGAAATATATATTTCAATGTTACTGTTCTTAGAATATTTTATCTTAATTGTTCATTACTCCTCTTATAGTTTACTAATTTCTCCATTTCCTTTCCTCAATAGAATATTTTTTCCTGATATATCCCTTTGGCTCATAGCATCCTTGTTTTCCAGTTAGGGTTATAGGTTAACAAGTAAAGATAATAAAATTAATAGTAATATTAATAATAATGATAATGATAATACTACTACTACTACTACTACTACTACTACTACTACTATTACTACTACTACTACTACTGCTACTAATAATAATGATAATAATAATAATAATAATAATAATAATAATAATAATAAAAATAATAATAAAAATAATAATAATAAAAATAATAAATAATAATATATATATATATATTATAACCAAATATAATAAAATACTATATATACATATATATACATATATATATATATATATATATATATATATATATATATATATATATACATATATATATACATACATATATATACATATATATATATATATATATATATATATATATATATATGCATATATATGTATATACACTATATACATAAATATATATGTATATACATACATATATATATATATATATATATATATATATGTATATATGTATATATATATATATATATATATATATATATATATATATATATATATATATACATATGTATATATATATATATGTATTTATATATATATACATAATATATATATATATATATATATATATATATATATATATATATATAGAAATACATATATATATATATGTATATATATATATATATATATATATATATATATATATGTATGTATACATATATACACACACATATATATACACATATATATATATATATATATATATATATATATATGTGTGTGTGTGTGTGTGTGTGTGTGTGTGTGTGTCAAACATCATTATACGATAGCATTGCGTTTTTAGCAAGAAATTATGTAATGAATGTAAACCAAAGATTTTTTCCACATGTAATTATTCACATATGAACCTTTACTATACTTTAAATGTAATATATACTAAAGTGGGAAATTTTTTTTTTTACCTATAAATATCAGAGTACATTAAAAGCTTTTACTGGCAACAATATCCCGACCTCTCTCTCATAAAGAGATATAAACAAATCCTGTTCTGTATTACAGTAAACAACTCTGTTTAAACGTTACAAGCACTGTATACTGTATATTACCGTAGTATTGTGGTGGGGTTGAATTTATTGAAAATAGACTTAAGATTCTAAGATATTTTACACAGAGAATTTCAATCATTTGGCATTTAAACACATGACAATAATAATATTTGTAATATATACACTCAACTCTATTTGCAAAGCAAAATCTAAGCATAGATCCACAGATAAGAAAGAAGACTTACTAGTGATTAGAGACTTCCATGTTTACAGCCCCCTTTGCTACATTAATTGTGTTAGCGTTGATACAAAGATTGAACAAATAGTAAATGACCACAACCTTTGTATATTGAGGGAAGAGTATGCCAGCACTTATGATAAAAATCTCATGGAACATATTCCTGAATACACTTAGCGATTTGTTCCACAATATTGTTGATGGGTTTGACTAGAACGTGCAAGGCTACCTTTATAGCAAAGGCAAGTTTACTTTATCAGTAATCATTTTAGAATGTACAAGTCCTCCCACTCAGAGTTATAATAAAAATAAGGGCGACTAGAATAAGTTCAAGGTATATCCAAGTCAAGTAAATCCGTTCAGTTATTCACAAGATCCTGGTGAGAAAATCGAATTCTCTGGGACTTCATTACACAAGCAGGTGACAAAACTAAGCCTCTGACTGGGGTTTTTAATTAAAAGATTGAAGACTTTCATTACTGGTCTCCGTATGATTTGAAATATAATTTAAAAAAATAATGGTTGATATAACCATGAAAATTAGTGTATTAAAACCATATTTTGATAATATATCTAGTAAATTGTGAGAAGAAGCAATAACATGCAGGGTAATATTATGGCAAAAATATTGCTAGTATATCAAACAATACTCAATTGTAAAAGGTGTGGCAGAAATTGAGGAAAATTAATGTATTTTATCGTTTATTCTCAAAGGTATAGGCTACAATATTTCCTCTTGTTTAACTGAAAACAAGCATGGCTATTTGTGCGATAAAACAAATAATATTGGTGGGTCTAAGGACTAAGCTGTTATTCCTATATATGGTAAGTAGCAATCTATAAAATCATTAAATCTTTAATGAATGATTCTTATTCGATTGTTCAAACCACAAATTAGGATTTTAAGAGAAACTTTCTTCTATTTTCCTCATAGTGATGCATTTTACAATACATTTTTGTGGTCGATTTCCTTTTCAATTAGTTTTACATCAAAAGTAACAATTTCTATTTACTCATATATGTATTTTTAGATTTCACTATGATTTCATCATTAAAAAAACAATTTCATTCCAATTCAGTTATTAGACTCGGTATTTAGTCTTTACTTTGCTCAATAGAATATACCGATTGAAAATATTTCTATCTAATTTGAATAGAACTCTTTTGACTTTTAATACGTAGGGATTTCTAGATGGTAGTTATGTTAGTTAAAAGAAAAAAGAAAAAAATAAGATGGATTAACTAATAACATAAAATAGGAATAGTTTTAAATGCAGGAAATCACCCTCATTTTCTATTCCAGACTCGGGCCATAAAAGACTAATTCATCACCCAGTCCATCATGAAAATGAAAATAAAATTTTCCCTTTGATGAATAATTTTAACGCTTTTTAACTCGACCTTTTGATGATAATTAATTCGTACAACAATTTCTAATTATTGGTCTGTTTGATGTTGATGGAAATAATTAAATGAGTAAATGTAACACCCACTAAACATATTTCAGTTTTCAGCTGCCTCAGTTGCATTATTCACACATGACACAGTATACAGGTTCCAAAGCAGCGAGAAAGAAATTGTAGAAGGTTACTAGATGTAACCGTTTCACCCAACATAGTATGGCTCCAGCCGATTATGAAACCTCGAAAAAACATAAACATAAAAAGGAAGTTTCAACAACAGATATAACTACAACCTATTTGATATCAAATGCTCTTCCATTTCAACAACTGTTCCTAACACTCTTCGGAGTGAAATCTAGTGAATTTATAACTCAGTTCTTAGAGAGAGAGAGAGAGAGAGAGAGAGAGAGAGAGAGAGAGAGAGAGAGAGAGAGAGAGAGAGAGAGAGAGAGATTAAAAAGTAGCACTAAATGTCCTCAGAAACAGAAAGACGACACGCCAAGGATTATTGAAAAAATCTTAAAACAAATTCCTCTCATCATGTTAATCTCGAACTTCATGATATGTCGGAGATAGGGTTAATGATGAGAGAGAGAGAGAGAGAGAGAGAGAGAGAGAGAGAGAGAGAGAGAGAGAGAGAGAGAGAGAGAGAGAGAGAGAGAGAATGTATTGATAATTAGTTCATACATCTAATGAAGATTATCTTGAATAGTATGGGATAAATAAAGGTTATATCTTCAACAAATAATCTTTTTTATATGTAGGTTACAGGAAATGCATATCGAGATGAATCAAAACTTCCTGCAACTAGAGCATATGAGATTGACAATTATCCTGGCTATCACACTTGGCAATAGGAATAACGTGAAAAAAATATCAGGGAAAAAAATGTTAGATTTGGAAGAGAAAGGAGGCGTAGTTGGAGAATGGTTAATAGTATATGAATCATTGATGATGACGCTGGAGTTTGTGGTGAGGCCTAAAATAGATACTTCATACCATAGTGGCTTCTTACAATTCTCCCTAGTAAATGGTAAACATTATATACAATTTCCTCTCCATTTCTGGAATCTCTCCTGGTGAAAAAGAACACTCCTATTAATTAGGTAAAAATGTTAAATCAGATTTGATGGTCATTTTTCAATTTTGTTTCCCGTAAAAACAAATAAAACGTAATGCAGAGGATGATTATATTTCAATGGATTAAGATCGAAGACTAAACAGTACATGATTCTAGAGAACCGTGTTAATGGGTAGTTAGATAATCGGTATTGCGCTGAGAAGCATTAAATATGGCAGTGAAGTGAGTGCTTCGGGAAGATATAAAATGATCTTCCTATACTCTATTGGCCAATTATAGCCCTTCTCTTGTGAAGGAAATTAATATTTATTGTTTACTGATCATTTATCGAATATCTCCATAGACAATACTACTTAAAAAAAATTTACTGGTAGTCTATACCAATTGGATAAGAAAAAAATCAAAAGGATTTTTTTTGTATATTTCATAACTGTGCTTAGTTAATATATATATATATATATATATATATATATATATATATATATATATATATGTATATATATATATATATATATATATTTATATAAATATATATATATATATATATATATATATATATATATATATATGTATATATATATATATATATATATATATATATATATATTTATATATATATATATATATATATATATATATATATATATATATATATATACATACATATATATATATATATATATATATATATATATATATATATATAAATATATATATATATATATATATATATATATATATATATATATATATATATATATATATATATAAATAATATATATATATATATATATATATATATATATATATATATATATATATATATATATATATATATATTCCTTTAAGAAATATGAGTTATTTCCCTTTAGGAACCCGAATACATGAATGATAAAAATATAATGCACATGTAGCAAACACATGCAAATAAAGTCGTCCATACGTAAATGTCCTTCTATGTTGCAACCAGCATCTAGCTCCAATTAAAAAATCTGTTGAAAGTAGCATACTAGTTTCAGCTGCTTTATCAATCCAGCAACGTGTTGTCTATTTTTATGCCTCTCTAAACCTTATTGACAAAAAAAGTTGAATATACATATTCAATTGTCACCCATAATCGAAGGTGTTAATAAATACCTGTGTTCCCTCAATAAACTTCTTTGTCCGCGGTCTGTCTTTGTATTAATTCCTCCTCCACTCATGTCACTTGTAATCAGGTACGGCAAATGTATCTTTGTTGCCAATGAAGTTATCTTCTGAGGTCATCATATCACTCCTGAGAGCGTTCACCCGGTCCCTGAAAAGGTATCATCAGTTCAGAAATTCCCCAAACCCTCGACACACAATGTAATGCAGGATTTAGGTCATGCCAAACTATTTTCACCGGATCTTCCCACCATTGCTGCCACACTTAGCCCTCTACAACTCCTTCAAGGACAAACCAAAATGCCTAAAGTGGGGACCCCTATAGAAGGCAGGCTTCGTCAATGCAAAGGAAGCACTCTCAACTGCTAATGCTCTCACCTTCTCCCTGTCAATTGTACACCTCCTACTCCTCATCAATGCCAATGACAATATTTGAAGGTACAGTACTTGACCATTCAATCAATGATTTGCACTACTAATTGGCCATGTTCAGTAGAAAAATTTCCATGGCGCAATTCAGTTAGTTACTCTGCTTTCGCCCACACACTATTGGTGGAGCAATTAGGTGTCCTCCACTTCTCCTCTTCGTAGAGGGTAAGTATTTTGTCATTTACACGGACAACATGCCCTTTGTGCACGCATTCACTTGACAGTCTGAAGCCTAGTCCTGCCATCAAAGCTGGTTTCTTTCTACCATTTCTGAATACAGCTATACCATTCAACATATCCATGGTACACTAAATAGCATTGCCGATACTCTATTCAGAAGCACACTGTTGCAAGCCCTTGGCAGAAAACAACCAAAAGGACTCAGAACACCAAACCTCCAGTACATCCTGCAATTCTCTTCAGTGGGGAGAAATTGCTATCGGTGACTCCAATTCTACCCTCATCTGTGATATCAGCACTAGTTGTATAGATACCAATCTACATGCCCTGACAAGTGTTTTAACTGATCCCTGACCTCTCACACCTCTTGCGCCAATCTACTGTACATCTACAGGAGTTAAAGTTCATATGATATGGCATTACTGAAAGTCCTAAGGATGGAATCAGTGCTCGTATCTTATGTCAAGCTTCAAAAATACTTCGACAGAGATTTAGGTGTGGGCTCTTTCCATTAACCCTAGCATTGTTTTGTCTATAGGCATGTTAATATGACGGCCCCTACCCACATCACAATGATAGCAAGATTCTGCATTTCAGATCATATTACTTTAGGCATTGGTATAATTCCACCTCTCAATTAGAGACATCATTAAGACATCTAGGCATCACTCTACATCAGATAACCATTTATAACCCTGCAGCCAATGGAATGGTGGAACATACACATCGTACCCTTGAAGCATTTTTGATGTACCATTGCATCAAATCTAGCTGGTGTTCTATATTTTACTGGCCATCCTTGAACTGAGGACTACCCCAAGGACATCATGGATGTTTCAGCATCTGAAATAAAATATGGCAATTTGTTGGTAGTCGCTGCACATTTTTTTTCAGTCCACCACCTTCTTTCCATCCCCAGCGCCTACAGCATGTTGTGAATCGCAGGCCATCAGACTTACAAGCAATATGAAAAGCAACACACACTATAACATACATCTTCAAGCATACTGACACTTGCAAGCTAGTGCTTACGACTTCATACAAGGGCCTGTCATTGGTAGTTTGAAAGCTTTCCTCCTGGAGATTCATGAGTCCTCCTTTATGGTGAACCACTGTCATTACAATTCTTTAGAACCAGTTGCTATCTTTCACACATAAGTCAGCTTCACTGGAGAGGGGTGGCACATAGGGCATATGCAGCAAGCAATGCACATACTGTACAAAAAAAGAAGTTTGCCCTATCTATGTTTTCTTCTGAGTTGACTGTTTTTACAGTAAGAAAAGACATAACTAACCAATAGACAAGAAATGTTCCTCCTCCCCGTCTGCCTTAGGAACGCCCTCCAATCCCTCGCCAATACTGACGATCATGAGGACCATCAGTAACCCAACAGCCTGCCTGTTACTGAGACTCTCGCGGCAAACACCTCAGCCAATCAGAAAACATTTTGGTATTTGATTGACCTGGGAGCTGAGCGGCAGAACTGTTTGCCTGACAACGAGCTCTATTGAGCGAAAACCTCAACCAATTAACTCCCAACACTTGGAGCCCAGCTGAGGTTTACTCAAACCCCCACCAAACAACTACAATTATGAGTATAGCAGCAACCCTTCTATGACGGATCTGTTCTCAGTGAGCGCCTCACCCAATAGGAGAGCTGCCCTGTACCAGATTTGGTACTGCTTCCACTCACTCACAGGGACCAATTAGCGACCACTGCCCATATTGACAACTACCTGCCTGACCTGTATAAATAAAGCCAGTCCCGTTTACATAATCCCATTTCTAGCCTGAAGATGAGAAGAAATACCTGGCAACCTCATGAAATGCATTGCAGCGGACTCTTTTTTTTTTTTTTTACACTTGCTAAATTTACTTTTAGTATATTTGTAGTAAAATCTTGGAATTTTTAATGCTTATTTTGCTCTCATACCTACTGAGGAATGGCATAGTAAAGCTACTGGCACTATGCAGTTCTGTTGAGAAAATGAAAATTATATCTATTGAAAATCTAAACTACAAAATCAATACCACTGAAGCAGATATGATCTTCAATGAAACCTGTGTAGTGTATATATATATATATATATATATATATATATATATATATATATATATATATATATATATATATATATATATATATATATATATATATATATATATATATATATATACGTATATATATATATATATATATATATATATATATATATATATATATATATATATATATATATATATATATATATAAATATATATATATATATATATATATATATATATATATATATATATATATATATATATATTGAATGGATAAGTTATAATAAATTTTCCAGTACTGAGACAAATATTCTATTAACGGAATACCCAAACAAAGAATATATAATTAACGTCATATATATATATATATATATATATATATATATATATATATATATATATATATATATATATGTATTATCATAGAATGATTATTTTCTTCTGAAAATATCAAAGTTCTGAGTCTCACTCTGCGTTTTAGTCAATGAAATAAGCATACACTCTTGTGAAACAAATAACTATATCTATTGTAATTTTTGCAATTGCTCAATTGCTTTCTGCCATAATCTCACATTATCATCGAAATAAGATTTTCTTTTCAGATAACTGCGATTTGAAGAAAATCATTACAACCGTTAAACCATCTTTGAATTTTGAAAGTTAAATTTTCCTCCTGCTTCAAAATACAGCATTATACAATAATAAAAAATAAAAAAAAACTCCTTCTATTGGCTAATGCTTACCAATTGAAGGATATGCGTCATGATGGGAGTTGATGAACCTGACTTTGCTTGCGCTTTTCTTTAAAGCGGGACATATTTACCTTATTACCTTCGGACTGGTTTTGTGAACTTTAGCGGAATCCATCCTCCATAGTATGCTGAAACCATAAATATGAAATCATAACATGAACAAATTTTAGGAGACAAATTAAAAAAATATGTCAGGAAAATTTTCTTGAAATAAAAAATATTGAATAAGTATTTTTGCAAAGTTTTGCAAATTTGCATGGAAGCAATTACACATAAGGAGAATTATATACACTTCATTGTTCTTCCAACCAGAAGAACTCTCTTTGGATTAAAAAGGTCTATTTAAAGAAATGTGACTCTTGGTTTCATAAGTGGAAATGGAAAGTATACAAAAAAAAGAGACTCATACTTCTGCATGGGTGGTTACACCTCCCCCCTCTTCTCTACGGACATTGTGCAATGGGGATATGTCAATGTTTATTCATGTAAATTAAGCCAACATTTCCAATTAGGGACCGTTGAATTTAAGGGATTTGAATGATAATGGTTTTAAAACTGTTTTTTGAACAATGCTGGTAACATAATGTGTTTAATACTTCCATACATGTGATTAGCTTTTACTTACGTTGAATTTACATCGATATGAGTAAGCCTTATCAACATATTTTCATCGCATATTTGCTTATATCATACCTGGATAGAATACAATATAGTAGTTTGATATTTTCACTGAAGCTACATTGCATTAAGGGAAATCATATTAAAGTATGATGTACGCATGCCAGATGCAATATACCCTTAAAAGTAAGGGTATAATAAGTAAAATAACAAGAAACAGAAAATACATTTGCCGTAATCAAATAATGAAACTCTTTTAAATTCAATTACAAGAAAAGTGATATGGTATAGTAATAGTCCCACCATATATATATATATATATATATATATATATATATATATATATATATATATATATATATACATATATAAATATATATATATATATATATATATATATATATATATATATATATATATATATATATATATATGTATATGGAAGTGTGTGTGTTTGTGTGTGTGTGTGTGTGTGTGTGTGTACTATAGCCACGAAAAGAAGAATGAAAAGATAAAAATACTAACTCTAATCAAGTCTTTTCACTTTTCCTTTCGTAGCTTTAATACATTTTATATTCAACACGTGTCAGCTTTCGTAATTTATATATATATATATATATATATATATATATATATATATATATATATATATATATTTACATATATGCGTAAAAATCACAGGAAAACGTATATATATATGTATATATATATATATATATATATATATATATATATATATATATATATATATATGTATATATATATATATATATATATATATATATATGTATATATATATATATATATATATATATATATATACATATATATATACAGTATATATATATATATATATATATATATATATATACAGTATATATTTATATATACATATATATATATATATATATATATATATATATATATATATATATATATATATATATATATATATCTATAACTCCGATATTATCTAAAGTTATTGAATGTCTTTTGGCTAAACGTCTTAATAGATTTGCTAAAGGTAATCATCTGTTCCCTATTTTGTAATTTGGATTTCGTAAACACCTTGGAGCATGTGATGCCCTTCTCACAATTTCCAATGATGCACAGAAATCCCCTGATTGTGGTCAGGAAGTTCGCATGATTGGCCTTGATTTTAGAGCTGCTTTTGACTGTGTTAATCATGAGGCCCTTGTTTTTAAACTCCAAAAATTAGGAATTGGTGGATCGTTTCTTAGCATCATTAATGAATTTTCAAATAATAGATCACAAAAAGTAGTTGTTGATGGGCACTATAGTGAGTATAGGAATGTGAGATCTATTGTTCATGGGTGTAGTGTTCCTGGACCATTACTTTTCATTCTTTATACACATAACATGTGGTTTGGCCTAGAAAACAATCTTGTTGCATATGCAGATGATGCTACTCTCTTCGCATTAATTCCATATCCTGAATATAAATCTTTGGTTGCAGAATCTCTTAATAGATATCTAGCTAAAATAAGTGGATGGTGCTAGTGATGGGGTATGAAATATAATCATAATAAAACTCAAAGTGTGATTGTAAGTAGATCAAGAACAGTGGCTTCTCAACATCCGGATCTCAGCTTTCATAATTTTTCTTTCACTTTGTATGAAATTTAAAATTTTAGGTATGATTCTGGACAGCGAATTTACTTTGGAGAAACACATTAGGTTTGTGTCTTATTTAATTGTACAAAAAATTGCCTTATTAAGATAGTCTTTCAGGATTTTTGTTGATCAATCTATTCTGAAGAAGTATTTTAAATCTTGAGCAGACAGAATGCCTAATGACATAATACCTGAGGACAGAATGCTTAAAGACAAAATGCCTAATTCCTCAACAAGGACAAAATGGCTAACAGAGATAATGTCTAATGGACAAAATGCCTAACATACAAAAGGCCTCATGGACAAAACATCTAAAAAGGGATAAAACAAAAGTGATCTATATAGCTTGGCACTCTTAGTTTACTTCATACTACTATAAAATACAATGACTCTTTGTTGGAGTTTGTCTAGCAAATATTTGGCTTTAAGGAGGACTTACACATAACACATTTATAAGATATGAAATATCCAAGTGACTCAAGGATAGAGATAAAATACTTGTAACAAAAGTGTTTTTATTAAACAATTACTCTTTAAAAACATAATACAGACTAAAATCTTATTTTTCTTTAAAAAAATATGAAACAGAATTAATATAAATTTATCTAATCATGAATATGTTATTTACTAAAATTTAAGAAAATTCAAAAATTATGTGCCATAGCCCTTAGATAGGATAAAGCTTCTTCCTTATTGTAAGTTGCCTGAATTTTTTTGATCCGTTCATTTACTGGAATTTATTTCTTATCTACTTTTTCAACATTTGCACCTGAATAAACTCGGTACTTGCTTGTTCAGTTTTGATTTTTTTCACAAGCATAGAAAGAGTTGGGTGAGTAATTGAAACTCTTTTATTAAAAAACATGTTGCCATCCTTCTAGAGAGTTCATAGTTCTTGGTAAATTTGATTCTATTCTATGGTACAATTTCCACATTTGAGCATCGAAGGTTGGGCCTCTTCGTCGACATCTCTGAACTATCCTGAGCCATATAATTTCAGAATATTCAATGAATTCACTCAGAATTTCGTCAGTTTCGTGGACGATTGAAGTAAACAATATTTCTAAAAAGATCAGCCACATCCTCTGGAGAAACAAAAGCTAAGGCTTGTATTTGTTTGATTATGAAAGAATTGTCATTATTCGTGTAGCAGCGCTGGAGACCAAGATTTTGTATTTTGCGCCAAAGACATTGACTTAAATGAATGAAACAGCCACTGATTGAAGTATTTGGAAAACATTTCTTTAAACTTTTTATTGATGCTTGTTCATAATCAGGAGTCACAGACTTTGGGAGAAGGCTTTGATCTTTGACTGTAGATCTTTAATAATTTCGATTAATTTATTAATAGTTGCTAAATAAGACCATTTTGCCAGGAAGGCATTTTGTCCATTGGGCATTCGTATATTAGGCATTTTGTCCATTAGGCATTATGTCTGTTATAAATTTTGTCCATTTTGAGGAATTAGGCATTTCATCCTTAGGCATTTTGTCCTTAGGCATTATGTCATTAGGCATTCTGTCCTACTACCCTTTAATTCTACCTTGTTTCGAGTATTGTTCTCCTGTCTGGTCTTCAGATGCTAATTCTCATCTTAATTTCTTGGACAGGAACTTATGGTCCATTCAATTTCTTATTCCTGATCTAGATAATAATATCTGGCACTGTCGTTCAATTAGTTCATATAGCATGTTACATAAGATTTGTTATAATTCTGACCATGCTTTACATTCCGATCTTCCTGGACATTTCCAACCTGTTTGTAATACTAAGCATGCAGTTAATTCTGATAATCAGGCCTTCTTCTACATTCAAGAATTTTATTCTAGCTGTGACAAAGTGGTGGAATGATCTCCCTAATAGGGTAGTTGAACCATTGGAACTTCAAAAGTTTAAACTTGCAGCAAATGTTTTTATGTTAAACAGGCTGACATAAGTCTTTTTATAGCTTATAATAAATGTTTTAATGTTGTTATTATTTTTAAAATATTTTATTTCAATTGTTCATGACCTCTTATATTGTTTATTTATTTCCTTATTCCCTTTCCTCACTAGGCTATCATTCCCTGTTGGAGCCCATCGGCTTATGGCATCTTGCTTTTCCAAATAGGGTTTTATTTCAGCTAGTAATAATAATAATAATAATAGTAATAATAATAATAATAATAATAATAATAATAATAATAATAATAATAAAAATGATAATAATAATAATAGAAATAATAAAAATAATTATATCCAAAAAATAAAATACTATATATACATATATATATATATATATATATATATATATATATATATATATATATATATATACATATATATATATATATATATATATATATATATATATATATATATATATATATACATATATATGCATATATATGTATATACTTTATATACAGAAATATATATGTATATATATATATATATATATATATATATATATATATATATATATATATATATGTGTGTATATGTATATATATATATATTTATATATATATATATATATATATATATATATATATATATACTATACATATGTATATATATACATTTATATGTATTTATATATACATATGAATATATATTTATATATATATATATATATATATATATATATATATATATATATATATATATATATAGATACATATACACACAATGATTTTTTCCACATGTAATTATTCACATATGAACCTTTACTATACTTTAAATGTAATATATACTAAAGTGGGAATTTTTTTTTTTTACTTATAAATATCAGAGTACATTAAAAGCTTTTACTGGCAACAATATCCCGACCTCTCTCCCATAAAGAGATATAAACAAATCCTGTTCTGTATTACAGTAAACAACTCTGTTTAAACGTTACAAGCACTGTATACTGTATATTACCGTAGTATTGTGGTGGGGTTGAATTTATTGAAAATAGTCTTAAGATTCTAAGATATTTTACACAGAGAATTAAAATCATTTGGCATTTAAACACATGACAATAATAATATTTGTAATATATACACTCAACTCTATTTGCAAAGCAAAATCTAAGCATAGATCCACAGATAAGAAAGAAGACTTACTAGTGATTAGAGACTTCCATGTTTACAGCCCCCTTTGCTACATTAATTGTGTTAGCGTTGATACAAAGATTGAACAAATAGTAAATGACCACAACCTTTGTATATTGAGGGAAGAGTATGCCAGCACTTATGATAAAAATCTCATGGAACATATTCCTGAATACACTTAGCGATTTGTTCCACAATATTGTTGATGGGTTTGACTAGAACGTGCAAGGCTACCTTTATAGCAAAGGCAAGTTTACTTTATCAGTAATCATTTTAGAATGTACAAGTCCTCCCACTCAGTTATAATAAAAATAAGGGCGACTAGAATAAGTTCAAGGTATATCCAAGTCAAGTAAATCCGTTCAGTTATTCACAAGATCCTGGTGAGAAAATCGAATTCTCTGGGACTTCATTACACAAGCAGGTGACAAAACTAAGCCTCTGACTGGGGTTTTTAATTAAAAGATTGAAGACTTTCATTACTGGTCTCCGTATGATTTGAAATATGATTTAAAAAAAAATGGTTGATATAACCATGAAAATTAGTGTATTAAAACCATATTTTGATAATATATCTAGTAAATTGTGAGAAGAAGCAATAACATGCAGGGTAATATTATGGCAAAAATATTGCTAGTATATCAAACAATACTGAATTGTAAAAGGTGTGGCAGAAATTGAGGAAAATTAATGTATTTTATCGTTTATTCTCAAAGGTATAGGCTACAATATTTCCTCTTGTTTAACTGAAAACAAGCATGGCTATTTGTGCGATAAAACAAATAATATTGGTGGGTCTAAGGACTAAGCTGTTATTCCTATATATGGTAAGTAGCAATCTATAAAATCATTGAATCTTTAATGAATGATTCTTATTCGATTGTTCAAACCACAAATTAGGATTTTAAGAGAAACTTTCTTCTATTTTCCTCTAGTGATGCATTTCATACATTTTTGTGGTTGATTTATTGTACAAAATAACAATACTCTTCCCTTTTTTTTTTTAGAGATAATGACATTTTGATTAAAATTCCCTTTTCAATTAGTTTACATCTTAGAATTGATGTAGTAAGTCACGCATTTCTATTTACTCATATATGTATTTTTAGATTTCACTATGATTTCATCATTGAAAAAAACAATTTCATTCCAATTCAGTTATTAGACTCGGTATTTAGTCTTTACTTTGCTCAATAGAATATACCGATTGAAAATATTTCTATCTAATTTGAATAGAACTCTTTTGACTTTTAATACGTAGGGATTTCTAGATGGTAGTTATGTTAGTTAAAAGAAAAAAAGAAAAAAATAAGGTGGATTAACTAATAACATAAAATAGGAATAGTTTTAAATGTAGGAAATCACCCTCATTTTCTATTCCAGACTCGGGCCATAAAAGACTAATTCATCACTCACTCCATCATGAAAATGAAAATAAAATTTTCCCTTTGATGAATAATTTTAACGCTTTTTAACTCGACCTTTTGATTATAATTAATTCGTACAACAATTTCTAATTATCGGTCTGTTTGATGTTGATGGAAATAATTAAATGAGTAAATGTAACACCCACTAAACATATTTCAGTTTTCAGCTGCCTCAGTTGCATTATTCACACATGACACAGTATACAGGTTCCAAAGCAGCGAGAAAGAAATCGTAGAAGGTTACTAGATGTAACCGTTTCACCCAACATAGTATGGCTCCAGCCGATTATGAAACCTCGAAAAAACATAAACATAAAAAGGGAGTTTCAACAACAGATATAACTACAACCTATTTGATATCAAATGCTCTTCCATTTCAACAACTGTTCCTAACACTCTTCCGAGTGAAATCTAGTGAATTTATAACTCAGTTCTTAGAGAGAGAGAGAGAGAGAGAGAGAGAGAGAGAGAGATTAAAACGTAGCACTAAATGTCCTCAGAAACGGAAAGACGACACGCCAAGGGTTATTGAAAAAATCTTAAAACAATTTCTTCCCATCATGTTAATCTCGAACTTCATGATATGTCGGAGATAGGGTTAATGATGAGAGAGAGAGAGAGAGAGAGAGAGAGAGAGAGAGAGAGAGAGAGAGAGAGAGAGAGAGAGAGAGAGAGAGAGAGAGATAGAGATGTATTGATAATTAGTTCATACATCTAATGAAGATTATCGTGAATAGCATGGGATAAATAAAGGTTATATCTTCAACAAATAATCTTTTTTATATGTAAGTTACAGGAAATGCATATCGAGATGAATCAAAACTTCCTGCAACTAGAGCATATGAGATTGATAATTATCCTGGCTATCACACTTGGCAATAGGAATAACGTGAAAAAATATCAGGGAAAAAATGTTAGATTTGGAAGAGAAAGAAGGCGTAGTTGGAGAATGGTTAATAGTATGGGAATCATTGATGATGACGCTGGAGTTTGTGGTGAGGCCTAAAATAGATACTTCATACCATAGTGGCTTCTTACAATTCTCCCTAGTAAATGGTAAACATTATATACAATTTCCTCTCCATTTCTGGAATCTCTCCTGGTGAAAAAGAACACTCCTATTAATTAGGAAAAAATGTTAAATCAGATTTGATGGTCATTTTTCAATTTTGTTTCCCGTAAAAACAAATAAAACGTAATGCAGAGGATGATTATATTTCAATGGATTAAGATCGAAGACTAAACAGTACATGATTCTAGAGAACCGTGTTAATGGGTTGTTAGATAATCGGTATTGCGCTGAGAAGCATTAAATATGGCAGTGAAGTGAGTGCTTCGGGAAGATATAAAATGATCTTCCTATACTCTATTGGCCAATTATAGCCCTTCTCTTGTGAAGGAAATTAATATTTATTGTTTACTGATCATTTATCAAATATCTCCATAGACAATACTACTTAAAAAAATTTACTGGTAGTCTATACTAATTGGATAAGAAAAAAATCAAAAGGATTTTTTCTTTTATATTTCATAACTGTATTGAGTAATATATATATATATATATATATATATATATATATATATATATATATATATATATATATATATAAATATATATATATACATACATATATATATATATATATATATATATATATATATATATATATATATATATATTTCTTTAAGAAATATGAGCTATTTCCCTGTAGGAACCCGAATACATGAATGAAAAAAAAGTGTAATGTAAATGTAGCAAACACATGCAAATAAAGTCGTCCATACGTAAATGTCCTTCTATGTTGCAACCAGCATCTAGCTCCAATTAAAAAATCTGTTGAAAGTAGCATACTAGTTTCAACTGCTTTATCAATCCAGCAACGTGTTGTCTATTTTTATGCCGCTCTAAACCTTATTGACAAAAAAAGTTGAATATACATATTCAATTGTCACCCATAATCAAAGGTGTTAATAAATACCTGTGTTCCCTCAATAAACTTCTTTGTCCGCGGTCTGTCTTTGTATTAATTCCTCCTCCACTCTTGTCACTTGTAATCAGGTACGGCAAATGTATCTTTGTTGCCAATGAAGTTATCTTCTGAGGTCATCATATCACTCCTGAGAGCGTTCACCCGGTCCCTGAAAAGGTATCATCAGTTCAGAAATTCCCCAAACCCTCGACACACAATGTAATGCAGGATTTAGGTCATGCCAAACTATTTTTACCGACCGGATCTTCCCGCCATTGCTGCCACACTTAGCCCTCTACAAATCTTTCAAGGACAAACCAAAATGCCTAAAGTAGGGACCCCTATAGAAGGCAGGCTTCGTCAATGCAAAGGAAGCACTCTCAACTGCTAATGCTCTCACCTTCTCCCTGTCAATTGTACACCTCCTACTCCACATCAATGCCAATGACAATATCTGAAGGGACAGTACTTGACCATTCAATCAATGATTTGCACTACTAATTGGCCATGTTCAGTAGAATAATTTCCATGGCGCAATTCAGTTAGTTACTCTGCTTTCGCCCACACACTATTGGTGGAGCATTTAGGTGTCCTTCACTTCTCCTCTTCTTAGAGGGTACGTATTTTGTCATTTACACGGACAACATGCCCTTTGTGCACGCATTCACTTGACAGTCTGAAGCCTAGTCCTGCCATCAAAGCTGGTTTCTTTCTACCATTTCTGAATACAGCAATACCATTCAACATATCCATGGTACACTAAATAGCATTGCCGATACTCTATTCAGAAGCACACTGCTGCAAGCCCTTGGCAGAAAACAACCAAAAGGACTCAGAACACCAAACCTCCAGTACATCCTGCAATTCTCTTCAGTGGGATGAAATTGCTATCGGTGACTCCAATTCCACCCTCATCTGTGATATCAGCACTAGTTGTATAGATATCAACCTACATGTGCTGACAAGTGTTTTAACTGATCCCTGACCTCTCACACCTCTTGCGCCAATCTACTGTACATCTACAGAAGTTAAAGTTCATATGATATGGCATTACTGAAGGTGCCAAGGATGGAATCAGTGCTTGTATCTTATGTCAAGCTTCAAAAGTACTTCAACAGAGATTTAGGTGTGGGCTCTTTCCATTAACCCTAGCATTGTTTTGCCTATATGCATGTTAATATGATGGCCCCTACCCACATCACAATGATAGCAAGATTGTGCCTTCCAGATCATATTACTTTAGGCATTGGTATTATTTCACATTTCAATTACAGACATCATTAAGACATCTAGGCATCACCCTACACCCGACAACCGCTTATAACCGCTTATAACCCTACTGCCAATGGAATGGTGGGACATACACATCGTACCCTTGAAGCATTTTTGATATACCACTGCACCAAATCTAGCTGGTTTTCTATATTTCACTGGTCACCCTCGAACTGAGGACTACCCCAAGGACATCATGGATGTTTCAGCATCTGAAATAGTATATGGCAACTTGTTGGTAGTCGCTGCACAATTTTTTCAGTCCACCACCTTCTCTCGATCCCCAGTGCCTACAGCATGTTGTGAATCGCCGGCCATCAGACTTGAAAGCTATATGAAAAGCAACACACACTATAACATACATCTTCATGCACACTGACACTTGCAAGCTAGTGCTTACGACTTCATACAAGGGCTTGTCATTGGTAGTTTGAAAGCTTTCCTCCTGGAGATTCATGAGTCCTCCTTTATGGTGAACCACTGTCATTACAATTCTATCCAACAAGTTGCTATCATTCACACATAAGTCAGCTTCACGGGAGAGGAGTGGAACATAGTTTTCATGCAGAAAATAATGCACATACTTTACAAATAAAGAAGTATGCCCTATCTATGTTTTTTTCTGAGCTGACCCTGTTTTTACAGTAAGAAAAGACATAACTAACCAATAGACAAGAAAATATGTTCCTCCTCCCCTTCTGCCATAGGAACGCCCTCCAATCCCTCGCCAATACTGACGATCATGAGGACCATCAGTAACCTAACAGCCTTCCTGTGACTGAGACTCTCGTGGCAAACACCTCAGCCAATCAGAAAACATTTTGGTATTTAATTGACCTGGGAGCTGAGCGGCAGAACTGTTTGCCTGACAACGAGCTCTATTGAACGAGAACCTCAACCAATTAACTCCCAACACTTGGAGCCCAGCTGAGGTTTACTCAAACCCCCACCAAACAACTACAGTTATGAGTATAGCAGCAACCCTACTGTGACGGATCTGTTCTCAGTGAGCGCCTCACCCAATAGGAGAGCTGCCCTGTACCAGATTTGGTACTGCTTCCACTCACTCACAAGGACCAATTAGCGACCAGTGCCCATATTGACGACTACCGGCCTGACCTGTATAAATAAAGCCAACCCCGTTTACATAATCCCATTTCTAGCCTGAAGATGAGAAGAAATACCTGGCAACCTCATGAAATGCATTGCAGCTGACTCTTTTTTTTGTTTACACTGTACTTGCTAAATTTACTTTTAGTATATTTGTAGTAAAATCTTGGAATTTTTAATGCTTATTTTGCTCTCATACCTACTAAGGAATGGCATAGTAGAGCCACTGTCACTATGCAGTACTGTTGAAAAAATGAAAATTAGATCTATTGAAAATCTAAACTACAAAATCAATACCACTGAAGCAGCTATGATCTTCAATGAAACCTATGTAGTATATATATATATATATATATATATATATATATATATATATATATATATATATATATATATATATATATATATATTGTATGGATAAGTTATAATACATTTTCCAGTACTGAGACAGAAATAATTTATTAACGGAATACCCAAACAAAGAATATAGTAATTAACGTCATATATATATATATATATATATATATATATATATATATATATATATATATATATATATATATATATATATATATATATATATATATATATATATATATATATACTGTATATATATATATATATATGTATCATCATAGAATGATTATTTTCTTCTGAAAATATCAAAGTTCTGAGTCTCACTCTGCGTTTTAATCAATGAAATAAGCATACACTCTTGTGAAACAAATAACTATATCTATTGTAATTTTTGTAATTGCTCAATTGCTTTCTGCCATAATCTCACATTATCATCGAAATAAGATTTTCTTTTCAGATAACTGCGATTTGAAGAAAATCATTACAACCGTTAAACCATCTTTGAATTTTGAAAGTTAAATTTTCCTCCTGCTTCAAAATACAGCATTATACAATAATAAAAAATAAAAAAAAAACTCCTTCTATTGGCTAATGCTTACCAATTGAAGGATATGCGTCATGATGGGAGTTGATGAACCTGACTTTGCTTGCGCTTTTCTTTAAAGCGGGACATATTTACCTTATTACCTTCGGACTGGTTTTGTGAACTTTAGCGGAATCCATCCTCCATAGTATGCTGAAACCATAAATATGAAATCATAACATGAAAAAATTTTAGGAGACAAATTAAAAAAAAATATGTCAGGAAAATTTTCTGAAAATAAAAAATATTGAATAAGTATTTTTGCAAAGTTTTGCAAATTTGCATGGAAGCAATTACACATAAGGAGAATTATATACACTTCATTGTTCTTCCAACCAGAAGAACTCTCTTTGGATTAAAAAGGTCTATTTAATGAAATGTGACTCTAGGTTTCATAAGTGGAAATGGAAAGTATACAAAAAAGAGACTCATACTTCTGCATGGGCGGTTACACCTCCCCCCCCCCCCCCCCTTCTCTACGGACATTGTGCAATGGGGATATGTCAATGTTTATTCATGTAAATTAAGCCAACATTTCCAATTAGGGACCGTTGAATTTAAGGGATTTCAATGATAATGGTTTTAAAACTGTTTTTTGAACAATGCTGGTAACATAATGTGTTTAATACTTCCATACATGTGATTAGCTTTTACTTACGTTAAATTTATACATCGATATGAGTAAGCCTTATCAACATATTTTCATCGCATATTTGCTTATATCATACCTGGATAGAATACAATATAGTAGTTTGATATTTTCACTGAAGCTACATTGTATTAAGGGAAATCATATTAAAGTATGATGTACGCATGCCAGATGCAATATACCATTAAAAGGAAGGGTATAATAAGTAAAATAGGAAGAAACAGAAAATATATTTGCCGTAATCAAGTAGTGAAACTCTTTTAAATTCAATTACAAAGAAAAGGATATGGTATAGTAATAGTCCCACCATATATATATATATATATATATATATATATATATATATATATATATATATATATATATATATATATATGTATATATATGGGCGTGTGTGTGTGTGTGTGTGTGTGTGTGTGTGTGTGTGTGTGTGTGTGTACTATAGCCACGAAAAGAAGAATGAAAAGATAAAAGTACTAACTCTAATCAAGTCTTTTCACTTTTCCTTTCGTAGCTTTAATACATTTTATATTCAACACGTTTCACCTTTCGTAATTTATATATATATATATATATATATATATATATATATATATATATATATATGTATATATATATATATATATATATATATATATATATATATATATATATATATGTATGTATATATATATATATATATATATATATATATATATATATATATATATATATATATACAGTATATACATTTATATATATATATATATATATATATATATATATATATATATATATATATATATATATTTTATATATATATATATATATATATATATATATATATATATATATATATATATGTATATATATATATATATATATATATATATATATATATATATATATATATATATATATATAAATATTTCCATAACTCCGATATTATCTAAAGTTTTTGAATGTCTTTTGGCTAAACGTCTTAATAGATTTGCTAAAGGTAATCATCTGTTCCCTATTTTGTAATTTGGATTTCGTAAACACCTTGGAGCATGTGATGCCCTTCTCACAATTTCCAATGATGCACAGAATCCCCTGATTGTGGTCAGGAGGTTCGCATGATTGGCCTTGATTTTAGAGCTGCCTTTGACTGTGTTAATCATGAGGCCCTTGTTTTTAAACTCCAAAAATTAGGAATTGGTGGATCGTTTATTAGCATCATTAATGAATTTTCAAATAATAGATCACAAAGAGTAGTTGTTGATGGGCACCATAGTGAGTATAGGAATGTGAGATCTATTGTTCATTGGTGTAGTGTTCCTGGACCATTACTTTTCATTCTTTATACACATAACATGTGGTTTGGCCTAGAAAACAATCTTGTTGCATATGCAGATGATGCTACTCTCTTCGCATTAATTCCATATCCTGAATATAAATCTTTGGTTGCAGAATCTCTTAATAGATATCTAGCTAAAATAAGTGGATGGTGCTAGTGATGGGGTATGAAATATAATCATAATAAAACTCAAAGTGTGATTGTAAGTAGATCAAGAACAGTGGCTTCTCAACATCCGGATCTCAGCTTTCATAATTTTTCTTTCACTTTGTATGAATTTTAAAATTTTAGGTATGATTCTGGACAGCGAATTTACTTTGGAGAAACACATTAGGTTTGTGTCTTATTTAATTGTACAAAAAATTGCCTTATTAAGATAGTCTTTCAGGATTTTTGTTGATCAATTTATTCTGAAGAAGTATTTTAAATCTTGAGCAGACAGAATGCCTAATGACATAATACCTGGGGACAGAATGCTTAAAGACAAAATGCCTAATTCCTCAACAAGGACAAAATGGCTAACAGAGATAATGTCTAATGGACAAAATGCCTAACATACAAAAGGCCTCATGGACAAAACATCTAAAAAGGGATAAAACAAAAGTGATCTATATAGCTTGGCACTCTGTAGAGTACTGACCTCAGCCAAGGCGGCTTAGTTTACTTCATACTACTATAAAATACAATGACTCTTTGTTGGAGTTTGTCTAGCAAATATTTGGCTTTAAGGAGGACTTACACATAACACATTTATAAGATATGAAATATCCAAGTGACTCAAGGATAGAGATAAAATACTTGTAACAAAAGTGTTTTTATTAAACAATTACTCTTTAAAAACATAATACAGACTAAAATCTTATTTTTCTTTAAAAAAATATGAAACAGAATTAATATAAATTTATCTAATCATGAATAGGTTATTTACTAAAATTGAAGAAAATTCAAAAATTATGTGCCATAGCCCTTAAATAGGATAAAGCTTCTTCCTTATTGTAAGTTGCCTGAATTTTTTTGATCCGTTCATTTACTGGAATTTATTTCTTATCTACTTTTTCAACATTTGTACCTGAATAAACTCGGTACTTGCTTGTTCAGTTTTGATTTTTTTCACAAGCATAGAAAGAGTTGGGTGAGTAATTGAAACTCTTTTATTAAAAAACATGTTGCCATCCTTCTAGAGAGTTCATAGTTCTTGGTAAATTTGATTCTATTCTATGGTACAATTTCCACATTTGAGCATCGAAGGTTGGGCCTCTTCGTCGACATCTCTGAACTATTCCGAGCCATGTAATTTCAGAATATTCAATGAATTCACTCAGAATTTCGTCAGTTTCGTGGACGATTGAAGTAAAAAAAAATTTCTAAAAAGATCAGCCACATCCTCTGGAGAAACAAAAGCTAAGGCTTGTATTTGTTTGATTATGAAAGAATTGTCATTATTTGTGTATCAGCGCTGGAGACCAAGATTTTGTATTTTGCGCCAAAGACATTGACTTAAATGAATGAAACAGCCACTGATTGAAGTATTTGGAAAACATTTCTTTAAACTTTTTATTGATGCTTGTTCATAATCAGGAGTCACAGACTTTGGGAGAAGGCTTTGATCTTTGACTGTAAGATCTTTAATAATTTCGATTAATTTATTAATAGTTGCTAAATAAGACCATTTTGCCAGGAAGGCATTTTGTCCATTGGGCATTCGTATATTAGGCATTTTGTCCATTAGGCATTATGTCTGTTAGAAATTTTGTCCATTTTGAGGAATTAGGCATTTTGTCCTTAGGCATTTTGTCCTTAGGCATTATGTCATTAGGCATTCTGTCCTACTACCCTTTAATTCTACCTTGTTTCGAGTATTGTTCTCCTGTCTGGTCTTCAGATGCTAATTCTCATCTTAATTTCTTGGACAGGAACTTATGGTCTATTCAATTTCTTATTCCTGATCTAGATAATAATATCTGGCACTGTCGTTCAATTAGTTCATATAGCATATTACATAAGATTTGTTATAATTCTGACCATGCTTTACATTCCGATCTTCCTGGACATTTCCAACCTGTTTGTAATACTAAGCATGCAGTTAATTCTGATAATCAGGCCTTCTTCTACATTCAAGAATTTTATTCTAGCTGTGACCAAGTGGTGGAATGATCTCCCTAATAGGGTAGTTGAACCATTGGAACTTCAAAAGTTTAAACTTGCAGCAAATGTTTGTATGTTAAACAGGCTGACATAAGTCTTTTTATAGCTTATATTAGAAATATCTGTTTTAATGTTGTTATTATTTTTAAAATATTTTATTTCAATTGTTCATGACCTCTTATATTGTTTATTTATTTCCTTATTCCCTTTCCTCACTAGGCTCTCATTCCCTGTTGGAGCCCATCGGCTTATAGCATCTTGCTTTTCCAAATAGGGTTTTATTTCAGCTAGTAATAATAATAATAATAATAATAATAATAATAATAATAATAATAATAATAATAATAATAATAATAACAATAATAATAATAATAATAATAATAATAATAATAATAATAATAATAATAATAAAAATAATAAAAATAATAAAAATAATTATATCCAAAAAATAAAATACTATATATACATATATATATATATATATATATATATATATATATATATATATATACATACATATATATACATATATATATGCATATATATGTATATACACTATATACAGAAATATATATGTATATATATATATATATATATATATGTATATATATATATATATATATATATATATATATATATATATATATATATATATATATATACTATACATATGTATATATATACATATATATGTATTTATATATATATATATATATATATATATATATATATATATATATATATATATATATATATATATATATATGTGTGTGTGTGTGTGTGTGTGTGTGTGTGTGTGTGTGTGTGTCTAACATCATTATAGGATAGCATTGCGTTTTTAGCAAGAAATTATGTAATTAATGTAAACCAAAGATTTTTTCCACATGTAATTATTCACATATGAAACTTTACTCTACTTTAAATGTAATATATACTAAAGTGGGAAATTTTTTTTTTTACTTATAAATATGAGCACATTAAAAGCTTTTACTGGCAACAATATCCCGACCTCTCTCCCATAAAGAGATATAAACAAATCCTGTTCTGTATTACAGTAAACAACTCTGTTTAAACGTTACAAGCACTGTATACTGTATATTACCGTAGTATTGTGGTGGGGTTGAATTTATTGAAAATAGTCTTAAGATTCTAAGATATTTTACACAGAGAATTTCAATCATTTGGCATTTAAACACATGACAATAATAATATTTGTAATATATACACTCAACTCTATTTGCAAAGCAAAATCTAAGCATAGATCCACAGATAAGAAAGAAGACTTACTAGTGATTAGAGACTTCCATGTTTACAGCCCCCTTTGCTACATTAATTGTGTTAGCGTTGATACAAAGATTGAACAAATAGTAAATGACCACAACCTTTGTATATTGAGGGAAGAGTATGCCAGCACTTATGATAAAAATCTCATGGAACATATTCCTGAATACACTTAGCGATTTGTTCCACAATATTGTTGATGGGTTTGACTGGAACGTGCTTGGCTACCTTTATAGCAAAGGCAATTTTACTTTATCAGTAATCATTTTAGAATATACAAGTCCTCCCACTCAGAGTTATAATAAAAATAAGGGCGACCAGAATAAGTTCAAGGTATATCCAAGTCAAGTAAATCCGTTCAGTTATTCACAAGATCCTGGTGAGAAAATCGAATTCTCTGGGACTTCATTAGACAAGCAGGTGACAAAACTAAGCCTCTGACTGGGGTTTTTAATTAAAAGATCGAAGACTTTCATTACTGGTCTCCGTATGATTTGAAATATAATTAAAACAAAAAATAATGGTTGATATAGCCATGAAAATTAGTGTATTAAAACCATATTTTGATATTATATCTAGTAAATTGTGAGAAGAAGCAATAACATGCAGGGTAATATTATGAAAGAAAAAAAAATTGCGAGTATATCAAACAATACTCTATTGTAAAAGGTGTGGCAGAAATTGAGGAAAATTAATGTATTTTATCGTTTATTCTCAAAGGTATAGGCTAAAATATTTCCTCTTGTTTAACTGAAAACAAGCATGGCTATTTGTGCGATAAAACAAATAATATTGGTGGGTCTAAGGACTAAGCTGTTATTCCTATATATGGTAAGTAGCAATCTATAAAATCATTAAATCTTTAATGAATGATTCTTATTCGATTGTTCAAACCACAAATTAGGATTTTAAGAGAAACATTCTTCTATTTTCCTCAAGTGATACATTTCATACATTTTTGTGGTTGATTTATTATACAAAATAATGAAGAGAAGAAAATTAGTCTAACAATGCTCTCCACTTTTTTTAGAGATAATGACATTTTGATTAAAATTTCCTTTTCAATTAGTTTTACATCTTAGAATTGATTTAGTAAGTAACGCATTTCTATTTACTCATATATGTATTTTTAGATTTCACTATGATTTCATCACTGAAAAAATAATTTTCATTCTAATTCAGTTATTAGACTCGGTATTTAGTCTTTACTTTGCTCAATAGAATATACCGATTGAAAAATATTTCTATCTAATTTGAATAGAACTCTTTTGACTTTTAATACGTAGGGATTTCTAGATGGTAGTTATGTTGGTTAAAAGATAAAAAGAAAAAATAAGATGAATTAACGAATAACATAAAGTAGAAATAGTTTTAAATGTAGGAAATCACCCTCATTTTCTATTCTAGACTCGGGCCATAAAAGACTAATTCATCAGTCAGTCCATCATGAAAATGAAAATAAAATTTTCCCTTTGATGAATAATTTTAACGCTTTTTAACTCGACCTTTTGATGATAATTAATTCGTACAACAATTTCTAATTATTGGTCTGTTTGATGTTGATGGAAATAATTAAATGAGTAAATGTAACACCCACTAAACATATTTCAGTTTTCAGCTGCCTCAGTTGCATTATTCACACATGACACAGTATACAGGTTCCAAAGCAGCGAGAAAGAAATCGTAGAAGGTTACTAGATGTAACCGTTTCACCCAACATAGTATGGCTCCAGCCGATTATGAAACCTCGAAAAAAACATAAACATAAAAAGGAAGTTTCAACAACAAATATAACAACAACCTATTTGATATCAAATGCTCTTCCATTTCAACAACTCTTCCTCACACTTTTCCGAGTGAAACCTAGTGAGAGAGAGAGAGAGAGAGAGAGAGAGAGAGAGAGAGAGAGAGAGAGAGAGAGAGAGAGAGAGAGAGAGAGAGAGAGAATGTATTGATAATTAGTTCATACATCTAATGAAGATTATCTTGAATAGTATGGGATAAATAAAAGGTATATCTTTAACAAATAATCTTTTTTATATGTAAGTTACAGGAAATGCATATCGAGATGAATCAAAACTTGCTACAACTAGAGCAACTGAGATTGATAATTATCCTGGCTATCACCTTTGGTAATAGGAATAACGTGAAAAAATATCAGGGAAAAAAATGTTAGATAGGAAGAGAAAGAAGGGGGTAGTTGGAGAATGGTTAATAGTTTGGGAATCATTGATGATGACGCTGGAGTTTGTGGTGAGGCCTAAAATAGATACTTTATACCATAGTGACTTCTTAAAATTCTCCCTAGTGAATGGTAAACATTATATACAATTTCCTCTCCATTTCTGGAATCTCTCCTGGTGAAAAAGAACACTCCTATTAATTCTCTTTTACGTAAAAAAGTTAAATCAGATTTGACGGTCATTTTTCAATTTTGTTTCCCGTAAAAACAAATAAAACGTATTTCAGAGGATGATTATATTTCAATGGATTAAGATCGAAGAATAAACAGTACATGATTCTAGAGAACCGTGTTAATTGGTGGTTAGATAATTGGCATTGCGTTGAGAAGCATTAAAGATGGCAGTGAAGTGAGTGCTTCGGGAAGATATAAAAAGATCTTCCTATACTCTACTGGCCAATTGTAATCATTCTCTTGTGAAGGAAATTTTTATCTATTATTTACTGATCATTTATCAAATATCTCCATAGACAATACTACTTAAAAAAAAAAAAATACTGGTAGTCTATACCAATTGGATAAAAAAAAATCAAAAGGATTTTTTAGTATATTTCATAACTGTGTTTAGTAAAAAAAAATATATATATATATATATATATATATATATATATATATATATATATATATATATATATATATATATATATATATATATATACATATATTTCTTTAAGAAATATGAATTATTTACCTGTAGGAACCCGAATATATGAATGAAAAAAATGTAATGCACATGTAGCAAACACATGTAAATAAAGTCGTCCATACGTAAATGTCCTTCTATGTTGCAACCAGCATCTAGCTCCAATTAAAAAATCTGTTGAAAGTTGCATACTAGTTTCAACTGCTTTATCAATCCAGCAACGTGTTGTCTATTTTTATGCCTCTCTAAACCTTATTGACAACACTAGTTGAATATACATATTCAATTGTCACCCATAATCGAAGGGGTTAATAAATACCTGTGTTCCCTCAATAAATTTATTTGTCCACGGTCTGTCTTTGTATTAATTCCTCCTCCACTCCTGTCACTTGTAATCAGGTACGGCAAATGTATCTTTCTTGCCAATGAAGTTATCTTCTGGGGTCATCATATCACTCCTGAGAGCGTTCACCCGCTCCCAGAAAAGGTATCATCAGTTCAGAAATTTCCCAAACCCTCGACACAATGCAATACAGGATGTAGGTCATGCCAAACTATTTTCACCGCCATTGCTGCCACACTTAGCCCTCTACAACTCCTTCAAAAACAAAACAAAATGCCATAAGTGGGGGCCCTTATAGAAGGCAGGCTTCGTCAATGCAAAGGAAGCACTCTCAACTGCTAATGCTCTCACCTTCTCCCTGTCAATTGTACACCTCCTACTCCTCATCAATGCCAATGACAATATCTGAAGGGACAGCACTTGACCATTCAATCAATGATTTGAACTACTGATTGGCCATGTTGAGTAGAATAATTTCCATGGCGCAATTCAGTTACTTACTCTGTTTTCGCCCACACACTATTGGTGGAGCATTTAGGTGTCCTTCACTTCTCCTCTTCTTAGAGGATACGTATTTTGTCATTTACACGGACAACATGCCCTTTGTGCGCGCATTCACTTGACAGTGAGAAGCCTAGTCCTGCCATCAAAGCTGGTTTCTTTCTACCATTTCTGAATACAGCTATACCATTCAACATATCCATGGTACACTAAATAGCATTGCCGATACTCTATTCAGAAGTACACTGTTGCAAGCCCTTGGCAGAAAACAACCGAAAGGACTCAGAACACCAAACCTCCAGTACATCCTGCAATTTTCTTCAGTGGGAAGAAATTGCTATCGGTGACTCCAATTCCACCCTCCTCTGTGATATCAGCACTAGTTGTATAGATACCAATCTACATGCCCTGATAAGTGTTTTAACTGATCCCTGACCTCTCACACCTCTTCCGCCAATCTACTGTACAGCTACAGAAGTTAAAGTTCATATGATATGGCATTACTGAAGGTGCCTAGGATGGAATCAGTGCTTGTATCTTATGTCAAGCTTCAAAAGTACTTTGACAGTGATTTAGGTGTGGGCTCTTTCCATTAACCCTAGCATTGCTTTGCCTATATGCATGTTAATATAAAGGCCCCTACCCACATCACAATGATAGCAAGATTCTGCATTTCAGATCATATTACTTTAGGCATTAGTATGATTTCCCCTCTCAATTACAGACATCATTAAGACATCTAGGCATCACTCTACATCAGACAACCGCTTATAACCCTGCGGCCAATGGAATGGTGGAACATACACATCGTACCCTTGAAGCATTTTTGATGTACCACTGTACCAAATCTAGCTGGTTTTCTATATTTTACTGGTCATCTCCGAATTGAGGACTACCCCAAGGACATCATGGATGTTTCAGCATCTGAAATAGTATATGGCAATTTGTTGGTAGTCGCTGCACTTTTTTTTTTTTCAGTCCACCACCTTCTTTCCATCCCCAGCACCTACAGCATGTTGTGAATCGCCAGCCATCAGATTTACGAGCAATATGAAAAGCAGCACACACTATAACATTCATCTTCATGCACACTGACACTTGCAAGCTAGTGCTTACGACTTCATACAAGGGCTTGTCATTGGTAGTTTTAAAGCTTTCGTCCTGGAGATTCATGAGTCCTCCTTTACGGTGAACCACTGTCATTACAATTCTATAGAACAAGTTGCTATCTTTCACACATAAGTCAGCTTCAGTGGAGAGGGGTGGCACATAGTGCATATGCAGCAAGCAATGCACATACTGTACAAAAAAAGAAGTATGCCCTATCTATGTTTTCTTCTGAGCTGACTGTTTTTGTAGTAAGAAAAGACATAACTAACCAGTAGACAAGAAATGTTCCTCCTCCCCGTCTGCCATAGGAATGCCCTCCAATCCCTCGGCAATACTGACGATCATGAGGACCATCAGTAACCCAACAGTCTGCCTGTGACTGAGACTCTCGCGGCAAACACCTCAGCCAATCAGAAAACATTTTGGTACTTAATTGACCTGGGAGCTGAGCGGCAGAACTGTTTGCCTGACAACGAGCTCTATTGAACGAAAACCTCAACCAATTAACTCCCAGCACTTGGAGCCCAGCTGAGGTTTACTCAAGCCCCCACCAAACAACTACAATTATGAGTATAGCAGCAACCTAACTGTGACGAATCTGTTCTCAGTGAGCGCCTCACCCAATAGGAGAGCTGTCCTGTACCAGATTTGATACTGCTTCCACTCACTCACAAGAACCAATTAGCGACCAGTGTCCATATTGACGGCTACCTGCCTGACCTGTATAAATAAAGCCAGTCCCGTTTACATAATCCCATTTCTAGCCTGAAGATGAGAAGAAATACCTGGCAACCTCATGAAATGCATTGCAGCTGACTCTTTTTTTTTTTACACTTGCTAAATTTACTTTTAGTATATTTGTAGTAAAATCTTGGAATTTTTAATGCTTATTTTGCTCTCATACCTACTAAGGAATGGGAAAGTAGAGCCACTGGCACTATGCAGTTCTGTTGAGAAAATGAAAATTAGATCTATTGACAATCTAAACTACAAAATCAATACCACAGAAGCAGCTATGATCTTCAATGAAACCTGTGCAGTGTACATATATATATATATATATATATATATATATATATATATATATATATATATATATATATATTTATATATATATATATATATATATATATATATATATATATATATATATATATATATGTATGTATATATATATATATATATATATGTAAATATATATATATATATATATATATATATATATATATATATATATATATATATATATATATATTGAATGGATGAGTTATAACAAATTTCCAGTACTGAGACAGAAATATTCTATTAACGGAATACCCAAACAAAGAATATATAATTACCGTCATATATATATATATATATATATATATATATATATATATATATATATATATATATATATATATATATATATATTGAATGGATAAGTTATAACAAAATTCCAGTACTGAGACAGAAATATTCTATTAACGGAATACCCAAACAAAGAATATATAATTACCGTCATATATATATATATATATATATATATATATATATATATATATATATATATATATATATATATATATATATATATATATATATGTATTATCATAGAATGATTATTTTCTTCTGAAAATGTCAAAGTTCTGAGTCTCACTCTGCGTTTTGATTAATGAAATAAGCATACACTCTTGTGAAACAAATAACTATATCTATTGTATTTTTTTCAATTGCTCAATTGCTTTCTGCCATAACCTCACATTATCATCAAAATAAGATTTTCTTTTCGGATAACTGGGATTTGAAGAAAATCATTACAACCGTTAAAACATCTTTGAATTTTGAAAGTTAAATTTTCCTCCTGCTTCAAAATACAGCATTATACAAAAATAAAAAAACAAAAACTCCTTCTATTGGCTAATGCTTACCAAATGAAGGATTTGCGTCATGATGGGAGTTGATGAACCTGACTTTGCTTGCGCTTTTCTTTAAAGCGGGACATATTTTCCTTATTACCTTCGGACTGGTTTTGTGAACTTAGCGGAATACATCATCAATAGTATGCTGAAACCATAAATATGAAATCATAACATGAACAAATTTTAGGAGACAAATTAAAAAAATATGTCAAGAAAATTTTCTGAAAATAGAAAATATTGAATAAGTATTTTTTCAAAGTTTTGCAAATTTGCATGGAAGCAATTACACATAAGGAGAATTATATACACTTCATTGTTCTTCCAACCAGAAGACATCTCTTTAGATTAAAAAGGTCTATTTAATGAAATGTGACTCTAGGTTTCATAAGTGGAAGTAGAAAGTATACAAAAAAGAGACTCATACTTCTGCATGGGCGGTTACACCCCCCCCCCCATTCTCTACGGACATTGTGCAATGGGGATATGTCAATGTTTATTCATGTAAATTAAGCCAACATTTCCAGTTAGGGACCGTTGAATTTAAGGGATTTGAATGATAATGGTTTTAAAACTGTTTTTTGAACAATGCTGGTAACATAATGTGTTTAATACTTTCATACATGTGATTAGCTTTTACTTACGTTAAATTTACATCGATATGAGTAAGCCTTATCAACATATTTTCATTGCATATTTGCTTATATCATATCTGGATAGAATACAATATAGTAGTTTGATATTTTCACTGAAGCTACATTGCATTAAGGGAAATCATTTTAAAGTATGGTGTACGCATGCCAGATGCAATATACCCTTAAAAGGAAGGGTATAATAAGTAAAATAACAAGAAACATAAAATATATTTGCCGTAATCCAATAATGAAACTCATTTAAATTCAATTACAAGGAAAATGACATGGTATAGTAATAGTCCTACCATATATATATATATATATATATATATATATATATATATATATATATATATATATATATATATATATATATGTGTTTATATATATGTTTATATATATATATATATATATATATATATATATATAGATATATATATATCTATATATAAACACACATATATATATATATATATATATATATATATATATATATATATATATTATTATTATTATTATTAAATGCTAAGCTACAACCCTAGTTGGAAAAGCAGGATGCTATAAGCCCAGGGGCCCCAACAGGGAAAATAGCTCAGTGAGGAAAGGAAGCAAGGAAAAATAAAATATTTTAAGAATAGTAACAACATTTAAATAAACATTTCCTATATAAACAATAAAAACTTCAACAAAACAAGAGAAAAAGAAACTAGATACAACAGTGTGCCTGAGTGTACCCTCAAGCAAGAGAACTCTAACCCAAGACAGTGGCAGGCCATGGTACAGAGGCTATAGCACTACCCAAGACTAGAGAACAATGGTTGGAATTTGGAGTTTCCTTCTCCTAGAAGAGCTGCTTACCATAGCTAAAGAGTCTCTTCTACCCTTACCAAGAGGAAAGTAGCCACTGAACAATTACATTGCCGTAGTTAACCCCTTGGGCGAAGAAGAATTGTTTAGTAATCTCAGTGTTGTCAGGTGTATGAGGACAGAGGAATATCTGTAAAGAATAGGCCAGACTATTCGGTGTCTGTGTAGGCAAAGGGAAAGAACCGTAACCAGAGAGAAGGATCCAATATGGTACTGTCTGGCCAGTCAAAGGACCCCCTAACTCTCGAGCTTTAGTATCTCAACGGGCGGCTGGTGCCCTGGCCAACCTACTACCTATATATATATATATACATATATATGTATATATATATATATATATATATATATATATGTATATATATATATATATATATATATATATATATATATATATATATATATATATATATAACATGTGTGTGTATATATATATGCGTGTGTGTGTGTGTGTGTATGTGTGTGTGTACTATAGCCACGAAAAGAAGAACGAAAAGATAAAAGTACTAACTCTAATCAAGTCTTTTCACTTTTGCTTTCGTAGCTTTAATACATTTTATATTCAACATTCCCACCATATATATATATATATATATATATATATATATATATATATATATATATATATATATATGTTTATATATATATATATATATATATATATATATATATATACATATATATATATATATATATATATATATATATATATATATATATATATATATATATATGTTTATATATATATATATATATATATATATATATATATATATATACATATATATATATACATATATATATATATATATATATATATATATATATATATATATATATATATATATATATATATATATATATATATTTCCATAACTCCGATATTATCTAAACTTTTTGAATGTCTTTTGGATTTCGTAAACACCTTGGAGCATGTGATGCCCTTCTCACAATTTCCAATGATGCACAGAAATCCCCTGATTGTGGTCAGGAAGTTCTAATGATTGGCCTTGATTTTAGAGCTGCCTTTGACTGTGTTAATCATGAGGCCCTTGTTTTTAAACTCCAAAAATTAGGAATGGGTGAATCGTTTCTTAGCATCATTAATGAATTTTCAAACAATAGATCACAAAGAGTAGTTGTTGATGGGCACCATAGTGAGTATAGGAATGTGAGATCTTTTGTTTATTGGTGTAGTGTTCTTGGACCATTACGTTTCATTCTTTATACACATAACATGTGGTTTGGCCTAGAAAACAATCTTGTTGCATATGCAGATGATGCTACTCTCTTCGCATTAATTCCATATCCTGAATATAAATCTTTGGTTGCAGAATCTCTTAATAGATATCTAGCTAAAATAAGTGGATGGTGCTAGTGATGGGGTATGAAATATAATCATAATAAAACTCAAAGTGTGATTGTAAGTATATCAAGAACAGTGGCTTCTCAACATCCGGAACTCAGCTTTGATAATTTTTCTTTCACTTTGTATGAATTTAAAAATTATAGGTATGATTCTGGACAACGAATTTACTTTGGAGAAACACATTAGGTTTGTGTCTTCTTTAATTGTACAAAAAATTGCCTTATTAAGATAGTCTTTCAGGATTGTTGTTGATCAATCTATTCTGAAGAAGTATTTTAAATCTTGAGCAGACAGAATGCCTAATGACATAATACCTGGGGACAGAATGCTTAAAGACAAAATGCCTAATTCCTCAACAAGGACAAAATGCCTAACAGAGATAATGTCTAATGGACAAAATGCCTAACATACAAAAGGCCTAATGGACAAAACATCTAAAAAGGGATAAAACAAAAGTGATCTATATAGCTTGGCACTCTGTAGAGTACTGACCTAAGCCAAGGCGGCTTAGTTTACTTCATACTACTATGAAATACAATGACTCTTTGTTGGAGTTTGTCTAGCAAATATTTGGCTTTAAGGAGGACTTACAGATAACACATTTATAAGATATGAAATATCCAAGTGACTCAAGAATAGAGAAAAAATACTTGTAACAAAAGTGTTTTTATTAAACAATTACTCTTTAAAAACATAATACAGACTAAAATCTTATTTTTCTTTAAAAAAATATGAAACAGAATTAATATAAATTTATCTATTCATGAATAGGTTGTTTAACAAAATTGAAGAAAATTCAAAAATTATGTGCCATAGCCCTTAGATAGGATAAATGTTCTTCCTTATTGTAAGTTGCCTGAATTTTTTTGATCCGTTCATTTACTGGAATATATTTCTTATCTACTTTTTCAACATTTGCACCTGAATAAACTCGGTACTTGCTTGTTCAGTTTTGATTTTTTTCACAAGCATAGAAAGAGTTGGATGAGTAATTGAAACTCTTTTATTAAAAAAATGTTGCCATCCTTCTAGAGAGTTCATAGTTCTTGGTAAATTTGATTCTATTCTATGGTACAATTTCCACATTTGAGCATCGAAGGTTGGGCCTCTTCGTTGATATCTCTGAACTATCCTGAGCCATGTAATTTCAGAATAATCAATAAATTCACTCAAAATTTCGTCAGTTTCGTGGACGATTGAAGTAAAAAAAAATTCTAAAAAGATCAGCCACATCCTCTGGAGAAACAAAAGCTAAGGCTTGTATTTGTTTGATTATGAAAGAATTGTCATTATTTGTGTATCAGCGCTGGAGACCAAGATTTTGTATTTTGCGCCAAAGACATTGACTT
>NC_090741.1:26442659-26465159 GCF_036898095.1 Palaemon carinicauda | reverse complement strand
AGATATATATATATATATATATATATATAAATATATATATATACAGTATATATATATATATATATATATATATATATATATACATATATATATATATATATATATATATATATATATATATATATATATATATATATATATATGGGCGTGTTTGTGTGTGTGTGTGTGTGTGTGTGTGTGTGTGTACTATAGCCACGAAGAGAAGAATGAAAAGATAAAAGTACTAACTCTGATCAAGTCTTTTCACTTTTACTTTCGTAGCTTTAATACATTTTATATTCAACACGTGTCAGCTTTCGTAATTTATATATGTATATATATATATATATATATATATATATATATATATATATATATATATATATATATATATATATATATATATATATATTTCCATAACTCCGATATTATCTAAAGTTTTTGAATGTCTTTTGGCTAAACGTCTTAATAGATTTGCTAAAGGTAATCATCTGTTCCCTAGTTTGTAATTTGGATTTCGTAAACACCTTGGAGCATGTGATGCCCTTCTCACAATTTCCAATGATGCAGAGAAATCCCCTGATTGTGGTCAGGAAGTTCGCATGATTGGCCTTGATTTTAGAGCTGCCTTTGACTGTGTTAATCATGAGGCCCTTGTTTTTAAACTCCAAAAATTAGGAATGGGTGGATCGTTTCTTAGCATCATTAATGAATTTTCAAATAATAGATCACAAAGAGTAGTTGTTGATGGGCACCATAGTGAGTATAGGAATGTGAGATCTATTGTTCATTGGTGTAGTGTTTTTGGACCATTACGTTTCATTCTTTATACACATAACATGTGGTTTGACCTAGAAAACAATCTTGTTGCATATGCAGATGATGCTACTCTCTTCGCATTAATTCCATATCTTGAATATAAATCTTTGGTTGCAGAATCTCTTAATAGATATCTAGCTAAAATAAGTGGATGGTGCTAGTGATGGGGTATGAAATATAATCATAATAAAACTCAAAGTGTGATTGTAAGTAGATCAAGAACAGTGGCTTCTCAACATCCGGATCGCAGCTTTGATAATTTTTCTTTCACTTTGTATGAATTTTAAAATTTTAGGTATGATTCTGGACAACGAATTTACTTTGGAGAAACACATTAGGTCTGTGTCTTCTTTAATTGTACAAAAAATTATCTTATTAAGATAGTCTTTCAGGATTTTTGTTGATCAATCTATTCTGAAGAAGTATTTTAAATCTTGAGCAGACAGAATGCCTAATGACATAATACCTGGGGACAGAATGCTTAAAGACAAAATGCCTAATTCCTCAACAAGGACAAAATGCCTAACAGAGATAATGTCTAATGGACAAAATGCCTAACATACAAAAGGCCTCATGGACAAAACATCTAAAAAGGGATAAAACAAAAGTGATCTATATAGCTTGGCACTCTGTAGAGTACTGACCTCAGCCAAGGCGGCTTAGTTTACTTCATACTACTATGAAATACAATGACTCTTTGTTGGAGTTTGTCTAGCAAATATTTGGCTTTAAGGAGGACTTACAGATAACACATTTATAAGATATGAAATATCTAAGTGACTCAAGAATAGAGAAAAAATACTTGTAACAAAAGTGTTTTTATTAAACAATTACTCTTTAAAAACATAATACAGACTAAAATCTTATTTTTCTTTAAAAAAATATGAAACAGAATTAATATAAATTTATCTATTCATGAATAGGTTGTTTACCAAAATTGAAGAAAATTCAAAAATTATGTGACATAGCCCTTATATAGGATAAATGTTCTTCCTTATTGTAAGTTGCCTGAATTTTTTTGATCCGTTCATTTACTGGAATATATTTCTTATCTACTTTTTCAACATTTGCACCTGAATAAACTCGGTACTTGCTTGTTCAGTTTTGATTTTTTTCACAAGCATAGAAAGAGTTGGATGAGTAATTGAAACTCTTTTATTAAAAAAATGTTGCCATCCTTCTAGAGAGTTCATAGTTCTTGGTAAATTTGATTCTATTCTATGGTACAATTTCCACATTTGAGCATCGAAGGTTGGGCCTCTTCGTTGACATCTCTGGACTATCCTGAGCCATGTAATTTCAGAATAATCAATAAATTCACTCAGAATTTCGTCAGTTTCGTGGACGATTGAAGTAAAAAAAAAAAAATTCTAAAAAGATCAGCCACATCCTCTGGAGAAACAAAAGCTAAGGCTTGTATTTGTTTGATTATGAAAGAATTGTCATTATTTGTGTATCAGCGCTGGAGACCAAGATTTTGTATTTTGCGCCAAAGACATTGACTTAAATGAATGAAACAGCCACTGATTGAAGTATTTGGAAAACATTTCTTTAAACTTTTTATTGATGGTTGTTCATAATCAGGAGTCACATACTTTGGGAGAAGGCTTTGATCTTTGACTGTAAGATCTTTAATAATTTCGATTAATTTATTAATAGTTGCTAAATAAGACCATTTTGCCAGGAAGGCATTTTGTCCATTGGGCATTCGTATATTAGGCATTTTGTCCATTAGGCATTATGTCTGTTAGAAATTTTGTCCATTTTGAGGAATTAGGCATTTCGTCCTTAGGCATTTTCTCCTTAGGCATTATGTCATTAGGCATTTTGTCCTACTACCCTTTATTTCTACCTTGTTTCGAGTATTGTTCTCCTGTCTGGTCTTCAGATGCTAATTCTCATCTTAATTTCTTGGACAGGAACTTATAGTCTATTCAATTTCTTATTCCTGATCTAGATAATAATATCTGGCACTGTCGTTCAATTAGTTCATATAACATGTTGCATAAGATTTGTTATAATTCTGACCATGCTTTACATTTCGATCCTCCTGGACATTTCCAACCTGTTCGTAATACTAAGCATGCAGTTAATTCTGATAATCAGGCCTTCTTCTACATTCAAGAATTTTATTCTAGCTGTGACCAAGTGGTGGAATGATCTCCCTAATAGGGTAGTTGAACCATTGGAACCTCAAAAGTTTAAACTTGCAGCAAAGGTTTTTATGTTGAACAGGCTGACATAAGTCTTTTTATAGCATATATTAGAAATATCTGTTTTAATGTTATTATTTTTAAAATATTTTATTTCAAGTGTTCATGACCTCTTATATTGTTTATTTATTTCCTTATTCCCTTTCCTCACTAGGCTATCATTCCCTGTTGGAGCCCATCGGCTTATAGCATCTTGCTTTTCCAAATAGGGTTTTATTTCAGCTAGTAATAATAATAATAATAATAATAATAATAATAATAATAATAATAATAATAATAATAATAATAATAATAACGGAATCCACCTCACAATCCATGAGGCCTGACCACTGAGGATTGGCTATGTGACATTCAGCAACGAGAAACTTCTGAATGTATATGGGCTTTCAGATTATAATGTGAGCGTTCCAAAACCGTGATTGGGTATCGCAGATCCGTTGGGTTGGCAGCTACCAGGTGGATGTCGACAGATTTAGACAGACTATGCCGTGTCCTGGAGAGTGGTCTTGGCATAAGAGAACAGCAAGCTCCCGTGTCTACCAAGAATCGTACGCCCGTACCTGCATCATGTAGACAGAAAAGATTAGTGATAGGGGAAGAGACTGTTGCTAGCAAGGACCTACTTATATGTTTCTTGGCCACTGACAGCCATTAGCTCATTTTGTTGAAAGAAACCTGAAACTTGGAGCGGTAGTAGCATAACTTTGGCCATTGGGCATCGGCAAGTTGCTGTAGAGGTCAGTAGTTGGGGCGTAAGTGACAGTTTGTATATGTGGGCGGTAGGCGGTTTTGTCACTGCTCTGGCACGTCATGGGGGTGGTGTCCATGTCTTACCACATTCACCTCAACTTCAGTCGATGTTAAATAGTTGTCCATTTCGTCGTCGGGGTGCTGTTGATAGAGGTCTTGAAGGTAGGGAACCGGCTTTCTATAGGGGTGTCATCTTTGGTCATCAGGTCCTTCCTGGGCAAAATATTGACATCAGGGATGTCAGCACATACAGGTCCGGGTAGGTACTGTCACCAAAGAGCACGAGGTAGATTCACTTCATGATGACAGCAATCAGCGGCAGCCTACAGGTAAGCAATACCGATCATTTCCCTGAGGGTGAGCAAAGCCTTTTGGTCCCCCAACGTTTGTTGAGAGAGCTGAAAAAGTTTTGCTCTGTGGCCACCTGGTAATGGTGAGTACTACTCCAAGATATATGATTTGAGGTCTTTGTAAGTTATGAGGGTGTTCCCTTGTTTTGCACAGCCAATCAGAGATTTCCAGGAAAGTGTCCCAGGGGATGGCCAGGAGAACATATTCAGCTGCAGTGCTTGACCGAGTTATGCCCTTTATGATGAAATTGATATTCAGCATGTTGGAACCAGGTAAACGCTTCTCTGCTGGCGAAGGACAGTAGTTTAAGGGGCATAGCTTGGATAGCAGAGTCTGTGTCTGAGGGCGGCATCATCAAAGAGTAAGGCATGGAAGGCAGTTGAACACTCCGTTGGTCACCAATGTGCCGACGAACAGTTAGGTCGTAACTGACAGACTCGTGAATGCAAGTGAACTTTATTTGGTCGTAGCTTGAGTATTTATACAACCAGTTCTAGTCAAGAAAGGCACAAAAGTTCAAACACAATGGTGCAGGAAAATATATGATTAGATGGGATATCAATGTTAGGGGAGAGCAATAACGACAATATACAAAAAATAAGAAATACCATTACAATGTGCAAGCTTTTGTGATACAGGAGTGTTATAGTACCTTTCAGCAAGGGAACTTTAATCCAAGACAATGGAACACCATAGTACAGAGGCTATGTATTACCCAAAAGCAGTTAAATGTAACATTGTCCCTTATATGTAACCATTTGGGATTTATAAATATCTGTGTTGCCTATAGATAAAGTTATTTGTTCGCGATCTTTCTACGCATTGAGTCCTCTTCCACCTCTGTCATAGATTTTTACAAAAGACTACGATTCTTATCAAATATATTCGCACTCTATTCCTGTTTTGAAGTTTCTTTCTTTTTGTTGCAAGTGCAGTTTAGGTTTTTTTAATTCTTAATTTACATTACCTTTTGAATGTTCAATATGAACGTTTATACTTGTTACGATCTTAAAATCCTTACAGGTACTTTTAATAATTGAAATAAATGTTTCCAACAACCACCATTGAAATATGGGAAACGAATATAAAAGGAAACTAGCGAAAAAACAAACTAATAAAGTAAATCAATGTAACTAATCCGGTTACTTTAACTGATAAATCAAGGCAATCAAAGCATCAATAGAAAAGGGGTCAGTCAATAAGGTAGAAATACTTAAGTAATAGTTTTATGCAACTGCTGAGATGATACTAGTATGGAGACTTCAGCCTTGAGAACGTTGCAGAAGGGTGGCTAAAGTTCAGATTAAACTGGCACACTGACTTCATTCGAAGACGTCACAGTAAGGTAAGCATCAAGATGGGACATCAGAAGTATTCTCCAAGAATTCAATGATAGTGTTGAACTAAGGCAGGTTACAGTCAATGTTGGCTACCTCTCATCACAAGCAGGGAGGGCTGGCTTCTTTAATTTGTCTCTCCTTCTCAGCTATAACAGGATTTTGGAAATAGGCGTTTGTTGTCTGGAGGAAAGGTTAGAATCGAGCACTATCAGACTCATGGTATTCTCTGTTTCTTATCTCGTTAGGAATTGGTTCTCATCTGCTTCAGACATAGTTCCTCTCTTGTCTCATATCATATCCTATCTCTACTGGATAATCTCTTCTTGAGGTTTATATACCATGTATGGGCACAGTTAATTACAGTGGGCACTGGTCATTTCCATGGAAGGCCTTTTTTTAACAATTCTGCATCTCCATTGACCTCCACAAAGATGCCAACTTCAATCACGCCATGGAAGCTTCTAGAAGAAATTTCTGATCCAATCTGGACCACGTGTGAATCGTAACAAAAGGGCATCACGTGTCCTTCCATGATGACATTATTTCATAGATATCCCTCAGGCTCAGTTTCTCAAAATATGCTGACACCACTGAGTAAGACATTGATATCTTGGTCAAAACAGGCCAGTCACCTTATCATGGTAGACGCTCTCGTCGAGGCTCGGTTTACTTTCAAAATGCTGACGACATTGAAGTTATGACATGTTTGATCAAACAATACGGTAGTCCAATCTCGTCCTGCTGTTCACACTTTGGGCTAGATATATTTTTATTTTAATAACATAATCTTTTAAAAGTATGATATCTACCCATGACATGTTCCCCATAAGAAAAAAAGAAAATCTACTGATTTTACTTTTTTAAAGGTTTGCAAGGAAAAAATGCAATCATCTCTGAACTAAGGAACATCTGCATGAAGCTTCAACTTAACATTAGCAAAACATTTTTTTTTCGCAGTTCATTCACAAAAAACATAACTGCAGTGTTAAAAAAAAAAACTTATTCATTGATACAAAAATAATATAAATTTATCTTACTCTGAAAAATACCTGGAAAGGTTATCAGCTATGAAATTATTCTTTCCTTTTCTATGAAATATCTTCAAATTATAGTCATGCAGTTCTAAACTCTAATGCAAGAGACATTTATTCTTATTCTGAAATCTTTTCAAATAAACTAAAGGATGTTCATCAGTATAGACAGTTAAAACTAGACTACTATGTATATAAATCTCAAAGCTTTGCAAGGCTGAAACTAAATTAAGCAATTCCTTCTCAATAGTTGAACAACATTGCTGAGCTTTATCTTGTTTCTTTGATTAATATGCGACTGGGTGCTTCGTCCCATTCACTTCTTGCAACAAGACTCTTCCTATACCAAATCACTAGCATCAATAGCTAAATCAAATTCCTCGTTGTAATCAGGTTACAATAATACTGGTCCATGAAGCATTACAGCCTGTAATTTATTGAAAGCTTCTATACATTCCTCATCAAATACAAAACCTTGTCCCTTCATAAGAAGATTAGTTATGGGAGCGCTTATTTCTGAAAAATTAGGTTCAAATCTACGGAAATATGAAACCATCAAGAGAAATCTAATGGTCTGCTTTTTAGTTGCTGGGATTGGGAAATTGATGATAGCTTCTGTGGTCCCATTTTTTTTAGAAAATCTTACCGAGACCTACTTTATGCCCTAAATAAGTGATGGAAATTGACCCAAATTCGCATTTCTTTCAATTTAATACAAGGCTTGCTTTTTCAAGAACTTTCAGGACTCTAGCTAAAATTCGTAAATGTTCATCCCAAGTTTCTGAAAATTTAACAAGATCATCTAAATACACGACACAGTTATCAATACCTTTTAAAACTTTATTCATTAATCTTTTTGAGAGTACTGTCTGCATTTCTTAACCCGAGAGGCATTAGGTTCATAACTACCGAATGGGGTTATAAAAGCGGATATTTTCCTAGCTCGTCTGCTTAGAGGTACTTGCCAATAACCTTTGGCCAAATCAAGCTTGGAGATAAATTTAGCACTTTCGATCCCATCTAAGGAATCATCGATCCTGGGAAGTGGAAAATTACATTTCTTAATAACAGTGTTTTTTTTGTTTTTTAAATCAATGTACAATCTATGCCACCTTTCTTCCTTTAAGTAACATATCCTTAATTTCCTCTCGCACTGAATTTTACCTCTTAGAATGTTACGGACTTTGTCTAATGAGTTTTCTGTGCTGTAACTCTATACCATCTTCTAAAAGATTAGTTAAACCTAATTTATAACTATCAGTTTCTGGATAATTTAGAAAAAAACATTATATAATTCACTCAGTTTTTGTTCTTCTAAGCTAGAGGTAAATAACTTAAAATTCTTAAGCACATCAGAGTTTTTCTTAGAACTTATTTCATGCTGCGACTCAGTTATTACTGGTATTGGACGTTCCTTGTATATATTTAGCCAGTCTTTGTGCAGCCACTTAGCTCTACATCTACCCATATAAATTGAGTAATTCAAATTGTCCCTTTTTTCTAAAAGAGGAAAAGGACTTTCGAGCTTATGAGATAATGAGCAACCGTCTTTCTGAATTAATACTAAGACTTTATCTCCCACACGGATATTTCTCTCTTTAGCCTTAAGATCGCACCTCCTTTTAGTTTCCCCTTGGTTGTTGCTCTTGTTTTCTATTGCTGATTTCCAAGCTTTCCTTAAAATCTCACCGTAATCCTCTAAATTTTGAATGCAATTAACTCTACCCTCTTGAAGCATTAATTTACTCTTTAAAATTTCTAAAAATCCTTTAGCGGTGTGACCGAACAGCAACTCAAAAGGACTAAATCCTGTAGTGTCATTGGGTGTCATTCATATGGCTAACAAGACAATAGGTAGTTTTTCTTCTCAGTCATGGTCAAAGTTATCGCATAATTTTCGTAAGCAACTTTTAAGTGTATGATGGAAACGTTCTACAATCCTTTGCGATTCTGGGTGATATGATGTGAAAGTTACAAGTTTGATACCTAGCTCATTCTTTTTGGCTTTGAAATATTTGGAAACACAATTACTGCCATTATCACTTTGCATAACGCATGGCAGACCAAACTTAGAAAAATAGCTCGACAACCGTTTAACTACAGGTTTTTACTGCAGCTTTTTACTGAAATTATTTCTGGATAACGGGTTAGTCTATCAATAATTGTTAACAGACATATATTCCTTCCTTTACTTCTAGGCAAAAGTTGAACTATATCAATTACTACATTCTCAAAAATTTCCCCACTGATGGAATATTAAATAAGGGACCCTTGGGAATTACTAGATTAAGTTTACAGACAATTTGATATTCGTGACAGCTGAATACATATTTCACCACGTCAATTTTCATCTTAAGGGAAAAGTACTTCTTACTTATACACTTGAAAGTTTGATTTACCCCTAAATGTCCTTTATCATCATGTGCTGATATCAGAATTAATTCACAAAGATTACTAGGAATCACTATTTGTTCTATAACTTCCTCTTTGCTAACTGACTTGGGGCGAACAAAACGACACAAAATTTCGCCTGTTAAACAAAAGCTTTCCTCACAAACATTATCGGGATCATCATCCAACTCACATCCAAAAATTTGACACAGTGTCTCATCCTCTCTCTACAACTTAACTAGATTATCTCTATTAGAAAGGTTAGTGCCTAAACCATCGCATTAACTATTACTTAACTCCACTTCATCGACCACATCTACGTCACTACTTTCGACAGCTTCATCATCAACTTGTCTTACACTGTCAACACCGATGGAGTCAGTCTTCTCAGCCCCACAAATGATAAGATCAACCTCACCACCTCCATAACACACGTTAAAATCGTCGAACAAACTATGATTGCAGTCTATATCTGTATCTAAACCTAACCTAGTTATCATTACCAACAATAATGTCAACGCAGTCAACGGACAAATGAGGTACAACTGTTAGTTTTATATCTCTTGACGCTCCCAAACTTTTCAAGTTCATCTTCAACAATGGAAAAAAAATGAAACCCACCTAGCCTAACTTTTTCTTTCATACTGATTTCTGCCCTCGTTAGCACACTCTTTCCTAGTGAATGAAACGGCCGCTCTGGTGTCCCTTAGCAAGACAACTTCTCTCAAATCCCTTCCCTCAAGTAAAGAATCTACTCCTTCAGACAAAAGCTCTCCATAAGATTTCCTAGCTTCTTTTATAATGTCATTCCTCCCTGACGAAAGATTATCAACTAGAGACACTGGTATCTTGACATTCTTCTCCTGTACTATACAATTTCTAGCTATATTCCCTTTCTTATTACATTCAAAACAAATTATATCTGAACTACTACCTTCCCATTTGTTATTACAAAACCTGGCAGTATGATTTGGTTTTCCACATGTATAACAATAATCATGATAATCATATTTCCATCTATTACAATTGCTAAAACTACTCTTACTATGTTGCATCTTACCAGACGAAGGATTATTTTTTTCTTACTATCACTTAAATTATGAGTAAGACTACTCATTTGCCAACCTGGTCGCATCTGTTATCTCTGAAGTTTTCTAGCAAAGCTAAGTTCTTCAGATCATCAAAACTATTGCAAAATTATCTTTCTAACTTCTTTCCGTATTCCACACATATAATGCTCTCATCTATTTTGAAACTTCTAAATTTCTTATAGTATGCCTCTAGTACTAACCTGTATACACTAAGAACAGTTTCTTCAACAATATCATAGTCCTCACTTTCATCCTTAGACATACTGTCAGCCGTTTAAATGCATTTTCATTAACCTCTCACGGTTGTCAATTCCCCTGACTTACATTCGGAGGCTACCAGTCAATTTATGATAATCAACTTACTCCCGGCTAGCCTATCTATAACAAACCAAACCTTGGTATAGGCTACTACCGTGTACATCATATGTGTAGGCTAATTATCTAAGCCCAATCTTAAATTTAACTTGAACTTGATGTGGGGAAGGATAGATCTTCATTTGTAGTGGAGGTTGAGGGAAAGGCTGATTCCCGGGGTCATTTCATTTCTTACTTCCACAAGTGCTAGTACATGACAGGTACTCCAAACTGGTACCCTGTAATACAAAATCTTCATTTAAGACAACGATTCTATGTCAAACAACATGCACTTCGTAGCCTAGGCTATACTGTACTCCTACCTAACCTACTGGTTATGCTGCACAGTTAGCCTGGCTACTCAAGAATAAACACTTTCATAAATCTGGGAATAATATTGCACATCTTAACTTAAGGTTGGTGGCACAATTCCAACCACATGCAAGCTCAGCATGAAGCAATTTCAATACTGGCAAAATTATCGTACCCTTACTTGATAATTCTGTTAACCACAATGGACAACATCAAGTGTTATTAGAATACATACATTATAACTAAAACAAGTGCATACCTTTTACAAGGGAGAAAATACGAGTTTCACATAATAAGAAGGGGTAGCAACACCGTTCACCCTCTCCACTGATCGTTGTCAACTTGAGGATTGCGCTCTGAGCTTCCCTTGCACAGCTACGCCCAAAGCTAACACAGCTACGCTTTACCTTGTGCACTCAGTCACAAACACAGACACAACTACTCCTTTGTTATGCCTCTCTACACCTCTGTGTATGCACACTCGATCCTACACAATCTCAACCATGTGAGGCTAACTTAACATTTTGATGAGATGAAAACCAATTCGTTTATTAAGTCCAATCATCGTCAAGGGATTTACCATTTAGTTAAATGAAGAATTTCTCTCATTACATCCAACTATACACAGAAAGTGCCCTACCACTTAACATTGACTGTCCTCTTGTTTTTCGGACAGCCTACCCTGTTCAGTAACTTTTCAAAAGACATGAAATATTTCATTACATTTTCCTCATAAAATTTTGGCATTAATTTCAACACTGCAACCATACCTAAATTATCAGAGTCATCGTTCAGTGATGAATTACTACCTTGTCTGCTACCTGAAGAATTACTTCTTGGTCTGGTACCAGGCAGACTATTATGAAGATTTTGCATTAAACGAGCGATTTCTAACTCATGGTTACGCTGTCTCTAATTTTCTTCCCCGCTGTCTTTCATTTTCTTCTCTTTCAACTGCTATTTGGTCTCTCTCATACATATCCTGTTCTCTCTTAAAAAACATACTCACAGAGAGCATCGTCATCTAGACCAAAAAATTCACCTGAACCTATCAAATCTTTCGTAATCTCACCTTTTTTTTTTTTTTTTTTTTTTTTTTTTTTTTTTTTTCAATTGGTTACGTTGTCGAAAATCCAGGCAAGTTTGCCAACTGTTAGGATCTTAAAATCATTACAGGTTCTTTTGATAATGGAAAGAAATGTTTCCAACAACCACCAGTGAAATGTGGGAAATGAAAATGAAAAGAAACTCACGAGAAAAACACAACATGAACTTTTGAAGAAAATCAATGTTATTAGTCTGGTTACTTTAACTGACAGATCAAATCAATCAAAAAATCAATAGAAACGGGGGGACTGTCAGTAAGGTAGAGACACTTAAGGAATAGCTTTCTACAGCTACTGAGACGATACTAGTACGGAGAATTCAGGATTCAGAACATTGCAGAAGGGTGGCAGAAGTTCAGATTAAACTGTCACGATGACTGGATTCAAAGACGTAGCAGAAAGGGTGGCATCAAAATGGAACATCAGAAGTCTTCTTCAAGAATTCGATGATAGTGTGTAACTAAGGCAGGTCGTAGGCAATGTTGGCTACTTCTCGTCACAAGCAGGGAGGGCTGACTGCTTAAATTGTTCTCTTCTTCTCAGACATTTGTTGTCTGAAAGGAAGCTTAGAATCTGGCGCTATCACACTTCTGGTCTTCTCTGCTTCATATCTCGTTAGGACTCTGTACTCATCTGCTTCAGACATAGTTCCTCTCTTATTGTATGCCCTGTCCTATCTCCCCTGGATAATATCTTCTTGAAGTTTATATACCATGTATGGGCGGAGTTAATTACAGTGGGCAGTGGTCATTTCAGTAGAAGGCGATTTTTTTAACAATTCTGCGTCTCTATTGGCCTCCTCAAAACCACCCACTCCAATCACGCCATGGAAGCTTCTAGAAGAGATTTCTGTGCAATCTGACCACGTATGAATTTGTAACAAAAGGGTAGCACGTGTTCTTCCATGATGACATATTTCATAAGCAAGGATATCCCTCAGTTTTGCTTCTGAAAATATGCTGACTTCATTGGTTCAGACCCTGACATCTTGGTCAAAATAGGACAGTCTCCTCATCGCGGCAGGCGCTCTCGTCGAGGCTTGGTTTGTTTTCAAAATGCTGATGGTAGTTAAGTGATGACAGGTTTGACCAAACAATATGGTAGTCCAATCTTGTCTTGCTGCTCACACTTGGGTGATGGATATATTTATCTTTTAATAACATAACCTTTTAAAAGTATGGTATCTACCCATGACGATACTTTTGATAGAAAGTTAATTTTAATTATTGCTTAAATAGATGACTAACTTATTCATGATACGTGAACATAGGGCCTATTTTGTAAATTTCTTAAAATAGTAACAATAAATTAAATAGAAGCATGTGTTAAGTCGATATATAACCTGCATTTTTTAGTAATGCTACGTAGGTAATATCTAAAGCTGCTAGAAAGAGTTTACACCTGTATTTGAGCCCCTAATCATTTATATCATATAAATTGTCTACTGGAAGTTCAGGATGTCAATATCTTCTAAGGATTACATACAAATTAAGTAGAACGCATATATAGAAAAATAAAAATTGAGTGCAAGCTATTCAAATATATCATCCCGGAATATTTGCCACAACAAACATTTTTCCTGTGGTTTATATCCATTCGTTTTTTCTCATTAGGAAGTAATATTTAGTTCTTTGAGACCAGCTAATTACCCCACAAAACATTTTCTTTTCGGGTAAACACATGAGAGAAAAAAAAATCATGAAATAAACTTTGGGACACATCAGGTCAATGGATTAGTGAAGATCCCATTTAATGCAAGGAATAAATTGATTTTACATCACTTTTAATCAACAGCATAAGCATATTTCCTTATTAATTTTTATGCAGATGTTAACCAATTATAAAAAAAAAATAAATACAAAAAACTCTCACACATACACAAACTAACACACCGTATGGTTCTAGGCATATTCTCTGCACCATTTTTGCCACAAGAAAATTCGCCTCAGGAATTTTATCTGCAGGTTCTTTGTCCTAAGACAATGTCACTACGATTTTATTTTCTTGATACCGAAGCTATGCAAATTCAATCCTTTATCTGGATCAGTGCCTTTTGGAGTAAAGTCCAAATTAATTAGGGAAGTACCTCGTTATCAAGTACATCTAAAGAGCTTGTGGAGGAGAAAGGGCTTCATTTTCTTTAAAGTTACAGGAAACAACTTCATATGGCTCCAGGATAATTCTGGAGGAATGCAACTGAAGGTTTTCTTGCTGGAGGGAAGAACTTACTAAAAACGGAAACCCTATTTAACGCACACACACAGACATTATATATATATATATATATATATATATATACATATATATATATATATATATATATATATATATATATATATATATATATATATCCTACAAATCTAACCAAAAGAGGTCATCTATAGAGACACAGGAAAATCACCAACCACTAATCCTAAAAGCAAGTCAGTTCCACATTGAAAATGAATCGTGCATCCAGATAATAGAAAGATTCCAGTAATTTTGTTCTCACAATTGATTGAAATATTATCAGGCTTCTCTTTATCCATTTAAAACAATGTTGAACTGAAATAAAAAAGATATCGACTACGCTGACAACGAATTTGTACAGCGTTAAAAAATATTTTCTTGTTCGCCTTCAATTAATGGGTTGTAGGTCATTTCTATAGGCAGATTTGAGTGATATGGAAACCATGAATATTTGTCAAATGACCCCTGTGACTGATGAGCTCATCAGTTTTATCATTACCGTTTTAAATGGTTGTTAACAATAAGAGTACCATTGAACTTAATCCATGCTCCGGTATTTATATTCAATTCAATGCCATTGAACGTATTTCACTCCCAATATTTTCATTTTATTTCTCAATATTATATACGCATATGGTAGTTTAAGAAAAAAAATGTGATACCAGTGGAAAAGTTTATTTACATATACAATCAAAAGGTTTTAGATGCATAGCTCATATAGTTCTTGTGCTAAAATTAACCGAATAAGGTCATTGAATGGGTTAGCACTGATGAAACTCTCTCTCTCTCTCTCTCTCTCTCTCTCTCTCTCTCTCTCTCTCTCTCTCTCTCTCTCTCTCTCTATACTTTAATGAACTAATTTATTTAACGATTATCTTCGAATTTCAACAAATGCGGCCACTCTAAAATTGATGTTATTAAATGACTGTGACGTTGAATGTAAACTGCTTAACCAGTTTTAGTTGCAAGACTCCATCCATCCCTTAACATCTTGAAAAGATCAGTTCGCACGTCTGTGTAGTGTGAAATTCCCCAAATGAGCTGCACATTCTACTATAATATTGATTTTCTCTGTATTTTTTTTTTTATTTTTAAAACTTTGTTCAATGTCTTTTGTATTATTTTCCCTCTCGCTAGATTTCTTTTCTATTCTTATTCCCATGGCCCCATTGTAATAATGATATTCTATTGAATATTTCATGTACTCAATTTCTTCTGATTTTCTATGGAAGATTATTTGTTGTTTACCCTATGCAGGGGGATTATTATTTTTTATTTATTATTTGAACGCAGCCTAAGATCTATTGGTCTTTAGCTTTTGAATTTTTTTCTTATTTTTCTATAAAGTATAGCAGATGCAAGTAAATAAATTGAAAGCAAGTTCAAACAGTGTTGTTAAATCCAATATAGCCTTTTCTTATGTCACTTTCAAAAGCTCAGCTGAGACGTTCATAAAAAGTTTATTGGGAATAGTGTTCTTAGCTGCTATAACAAAAAATATTTAAAGGGAGTTCTATTCAAAGCCTAAAAGACAAAAATTATATTAAGGACCAGAGGGACTCAATATTTTTAGGCCTAAGGAGTGTGCCCATAACATGGTACATAAGTTAGTAAGGGGGCAACACCATAAGACGACAGGTATCCTCCAAGAGGTATTGCAATATGGTTCCACTGTGCGTTTCTACTCATCCTCTTACAATGCTCAGTGCTAATGAAAAGACATCTATACCTGCACCATATAATGAAGATATGGGAACTTCCTTTCTATTTGAGAGAAGATCTGAGTCTTGGGGGTTACAGAGGATGGAACTAGACGTAAGGGCACAAAAAGTTTCATGCCATAAAACAATGGCTCTGGATTACCATGAGAATTACAGTTGACACAGAGATGGGAGCCAAGGAACCCCATGGCATGTGTCATTACAGTGACATGACTAAATCTTTGTGCTTTTATGAAAAAGTTGGTAAAAAAATATTCTTCTCTAAACCTAAAAAAATCCTGAACATTAGGAGAGTACCATGGGAAAAATAGGTACTTATCGTAACATCTAAATTGACGGGCGGGGAAAGCATTGCAAACCTACATCACACTGGCCTCATAATGCTTTAGCTAAGGTATATTCCCAACAGTTCCATGTCTTAGATAGGGAAGGAAAGGAGACACATGTTGTATATCTTAATCAGCCAACACTTTGCTGACATCAAGGAGTTTTGACCAATTTCAAGAGTTTTTGAAATTGCAACCGTTCCTAGATAGTATAAAGGAAGGGGCGTTTGGCTATCATGAGGAAAAGAAAGGGAAAATGTACATCTGGCCGCTGCTTTGCCAGATGAGTGGGAAGTATCCCAAAGACTGAGGGTTCATCCAATGGAATTATCGTCAATATTCCGGCCGTAAAATGTCTCACCATGGAATAAGCATTCTTCATTGCGTCCAAAACGTTCAAATAGAGAGACCATAATTAGTTTTATTATACACTACCGCCTACCATGAAAGTGGTATCCACAATAATTGCTCCATCAGAGGTGACCTCTCACGGGTCAGATGGTACGTGTTGAACCAAATGTGACAAACTTGTGCAATGAAGGCCTCTCTAAACTAGTGACCTGTAATTGGGTTTGAAGGGGGAAGCTAGAGGCAGGTATCCCATCAGGGAAGAAAGAGTTGCAGCATATCGCTTCTGTGTCTCTGCAAGATAATGGTATCAACACTTAAGAAATCAATATACTTTTGTACGGGAGCTCAGTAAATCATTCTAAATTACTCTTAGTTGCTATTTAATGAATTCTCAGACATTCAAGAAAAATAAAACTAGTTAACCGTCTGTTATATTAAGAGGTCCTCCTTCAAGCCTGGGTTGGTACATGAAGTTCATGTTGATGAAGAACCTATAAAAGACTACATATATCCTTTGCACTGCTCTGCTCATGAACGGACTTAATCAAATTTACATTCTTAAGAGGAACTCCTTAATAACGCAGGACTCTCGACAAAATTGGCCGGTGAATACTATCAAAGGCTTTTTAATATTCCACAAATGCCATCAAAAGAGGATTTGTATATTCTATGCATTGTTGTACCACATATCCTATATAAAAATGGGGTCAGTAAAATTTCTACCTTTTCTAAATCCTGCTTGTTTATCTCATATCTCTTCATCAACATTTCTCTCTAGTCTCTTGAGAATGAGCACACTATATATTTTCATGACAACTGACGTAAATGTGATGCCTTTGTACTAATTGCAATCAGTCAGACCTTTTTTTTCACCAACACTATTAGCTCCCATTTATTAGGTTTTGCAATGATATTGTAAGTATTCTGGGAGTCACTTCATTTTCGGCCAATATCATCCCCACAGGTATTCCATCTTATCCACAGGCTTTCCATTTCCTAAGTTTTTTTAATGATAGCTTCTACATTAAACACACCGAATTCCTTTATGGACCCATCAAGATCTTCCTCGTCTTCTGGTAAATCAGTCCAATTATTCCCTTCATATCTCCTATTCATGACCTTACTAACGTGTTCCATTAAACGTTACCTTTCTTCTTCTTCTTCTGTTGAAATAACAGATCTATTTCCTTTTTAGTGGGTATATGCCTTTTTTCTTTGCCCCAGTAAAGATATTATTGATAATTCTGTGAGCAATTTTTATACCATAGCTACTCCCTGATTTCATATATTTGTTAGCCTCATCTACTTTTCTGTCCAGATATACTCTACACTCATTCCTGGCTATTTTGTCGACGTCGCTATCAATACAGGAATACTTAGAATGCTCTACCTTGTATTTTTCATTAAATCATCGAAAACTTTCAACAATTAATTTTTGTTTTGTCTCTTTTCTTTATAGTAGCCAAAGTATAATTTGATATCCATAGATTTCTCCTTGTAACTGAATGTTCCAAAACTTCACTACCAAACTGATTGATATGTGTTCTTAATACCACCATTCCGTATAAATTCTCTGCTATTTTTTTTCTTAAATTCTCTCTGAAGGCAAATCGGTTTCTACATTTAGTTGCAAAGGTTAGTTGTATCAAATCTTGGTATTCATTCAATATTTTTGTTCTTTGCTTTCAGTTTTTGTTCCAGTGTGGCAATGAGGAGATGGTGATCACTACCAATATATGCATCTTTTTTTGTTTCTTACAATTTTCAGAGTCCTCCTTCCCTCTTTATTAATGGTTATGTGATATATTTGATTTTTGTAATTGCTATATGGTAGAATCCAGGTATATTTGTGGATGGCCCTGTGCTGGAAAATAATACCACCAATAAGATTGTTTGTTGAACAAAAACTTAAAAAGTGTGCCCCATTTTCATTTGCAAATTTGCCAAGACCATCAAGACCATTACATTCCGAAAATCTTTATTATTCATCATGGATTTCACCAATCCTATTTTTCATATCTCTCTCCGGAATCTTATTTATTACACTCTGCTGCTCCTCATAGTATTCAACTTTCCTTTCTTCAAGGGAATCATGTATTGGTGAATAAAAAACTATAATACTCATATTGCACTACTTTGATTTAAACTTTGCAAGTAACAATCTACTATTTACAGCTCTTCATTCTCTTAACACCTTTTCTGCTCTTAGTCATTATCATTCCAACCCCTTCTCTTCCAACTCCATCTGTTCTTCCTGAGTAGATATGTATATGACGTTTGTCTAAGATTTCTTTACCAATTGCCTTAAAATATTTCACATTTTTGGCCAAGATATCCAAACTATATTTCATAGTTCCATCTACACTTGCTGTAACTTCCCAATCTGAGTCATGCTTCTAACATTCCAATTACCAATTTTCAGTTTTTCTTTAGAATTCCTAACCAAAAGATTCTTAGCATCCTGCTAAGCCTGTGACTGGAGCTATTCTGTCATTTGTACTTTCCGAAGACTGACAAAATCAATAGAGGATTCATTGGCTAAATACATCAAGGTATAGCCAGTTCCTTGTGATGCACAGTGCCTACCGATGTCTTGGGCCATAGGGAAGGTACCTAGACGTCAATGCTGTGCTTTAAACAGGCTTTCTCTAGCTTCCGCACTCCTGGCTTCATCAATATGACGATTATTCTCTTCTTCTTCCTGTTTCTGTTGGTTTTAATAATAACTTTCAAGGCGTGAATTTCTTTGGCCCTCGCCTCCTTCTTCACGCATAGCTGCCACCCTATTGGCAATAATGTTCCTTCTATCTGAATATTTAAGATGGTGAGGGTTCTGCCTAACTGCCATTGTTCACGTAAGGGCCACTTAGACATTAAAGACCGCCTCAAATGTCTTTATCAAAAATTTTTACATGTGAACAAACTTTTAGATTTTATATAGAAAATGTATATATTTTAGGTTCAAAGTGGATAAGATTCTGACATCCATAACTCCCTTAACTGGTTACTTAGAGGTTTGGGACGATATCCATTGACTTCCTCAGATGGTTTTACATACATATAAACTTTTAGTTTTTATGTGAAATTGGTATATCTGAAATTTTAGGATAGTAGGGAATCTTGCCCCCATACCTCCCTTAAAAGAAATTGGCGAAGTGGGACCACTTGCATTAGCTTCCTCGAATAGTTTTTCATAGGAATACACTTTTACTGCTTATGCAGATTGCCTAACCGCCCCCCCCCCCTCTCTCTCTCTCTCTCTCTCTCTCTCTCTCTCTCTCTCTCTCTCTCTTTATATATATATATATATATATATATATATATATATATATATATATATATATATATATATATATATATATATATATATATATATATATATATATATGTATATATACACACATATACACACACACACACATATATATATATATATATATATATACATATATATATATATATATATATATATATATATATATACATATATATATATATATATATATATATATATATATATATATATATATATATATATGTATGTATATAGATATATAGATATATATATATATATATATATATATATATATATATATATATATATATATATATATATACAGATATGTATATATATATATATATAAATATATATATATATATATATATATATATATATGTATATATATATATATATATATATATATATATATATATATATATATATATATATATATATATATATATATATTACTTTCCAAGCTATAACCCTAGTTGGAAAAGCAAGATGCATTAAGCCCAAGGGCTCCAACAGGGAAAAATAGCCCAGGGAGCAAAGGAAATAAGGAAATAAATCAATGATGAGAATAAATTAACAATATATCATTCTAAAAATAGTAACAGCGTCAAAATAGATGTCCTATATACACTATTAACAACGTCAAAAACAGACATGTCATATATAAACTATAAAAAGACTCATGTCAGCCTGGTCAACATAAAAACATTTGCTCCAACTTTAAACTTTTAAAGATCTACTGATTCAACTACCCGATTAGGAAGATAATTCCACAGCTAGGTAACAGCTGGAATAAAACTTCTAGAATACTGTGCAGTATTATGCCTCATGATGGAGAAGGCCAGGCTATTAGAATTAACTGCCTGCCTAGTATTACGAACAGGATAGAGTTGTCCAGGGAGATCTGAATGTAAAGGATGGTCAGAGTTATGAAAAATCTTATGCAACATGCATAATGAATGAATTGATTGACGGTGTCAAAGATTGATATCTAGATCAGGAATAAGATAGACCGCATGTTTCTGTTCAACAAATCAAGATGAGAATCAGAAGCTGAACACCAGACAGGAGAACAATACTCAAAACAAGGTAGAATGAAAGAATTAGAACACTTCTTCAGAATAGATTGATAACCGAAAATCTTTTAAGACTTTCTTAAGAAGCCAATTTTTTGTGCAATTGAAGAAGAGAGAGACCTAATGTGTTTCTCTAAGTAAATTGGCTGTCGAGAATCACACCTGAAATTTTAAAAGAGTCATACAAATTTAAAGAGTTATAATCAATACTGAGATCCTGATGTTGAGGAGCCACCGTCCTTGACCTACTTACAATCATACTTTGAGTTTTGTTAGAATTCAACTTCATACCCCATAATTTGCACCTTGTACTAATTTTAGCTAAATCTCTTTTAAGGGATTCACCAACCACAGATCTACATTTAGGGGATGGAATTGATTCAAAGAGAGTAGCATCCTCTGCATATGCAACAAGCTTGTTTTCTAGGCCAAACCCCATGTCATGTGTATATAGTATGAAAAGTAATGGGCCAAGAACGCTACCCTGTGGAACACTGGATATCACATTCCTATACTCACTATGGTGCCCATCAACAACAACTCTGAGATCTGTTACTTAAAAAATCAATAATAATGCTAAGAAACTACCCACCCACTCCCAACTGTTTGAGTTTGAAAACAAGGGCTTCTTGATTAACACGATCAAAGGCACCACTAACATCAAGGTCAATCATACGAAATTCCCGACCACAATCAAGAGATTTCTGTAGAGCATTGGAGATTGTAAGAAGGGCATCACATGCTCCAAGGCCTTTACGAAAAACCAAATTGCAAACTAGGGAGTAGATGACTAAAGACGTTCAAAAACTTTAGATAATATGAGAGCTATGAAAATTGGGCGGTAATCATTGGGACTTGAGCTACCACAAACACATTTACATAGAGGAATAACATTACCAATTCTCCAACAAGTACTAAAAGCTCCTCTTCTTGCTAACATGTGCAAAATAACAGATAATCTTGGAGCTAAGAAATCTGCTGTCTTTATAAAAAACAAAGGAAAAATACCATTTTTGTCTATACCTCCATAAGCGTCAAGGTCCATCAACAGAGCTTTAATCTCAGGAGATTGAAAAGCTAAACTAGTTAGTTTTGCATCAGGAAAACAGGAATGAGGAAGTTTAAGTTTTTCATTACTCTGTTTACTGTCAAAAACATCAGCCAATAGGGTTGCCTTTTCCTTTGGATAGTGAGTGAAAGCCCTCAGGTTTAAGTAAATGAGGAACTGTTGCATCTACACCAAAGAGTGCAGATTTAAGGGTAGACCACCATTTATGCTCCTGAGTTGTATCAGAAAGTGTTTCTTTTATGGTTAAATTGTACTCCTTTTCAGTTGAGGCATAAACTCTGAGCAAAAGCTCGAAGCTGAGTATAGTTGTTCCAGGTCAAATCTGGTCCGTTACCCTTCCAAAGATGATAGGCCTCCAGCTCCTCCAAATCTACACTACACTACTATATAATTGTGACCAATTAAAGCACAAAAGGTCATGCAAAATCCCATTCCAGTGTGCTTGGGATTTCATATATATTTTACAAGAGTATGATATATCAGAGACGGGCTGCTCAGTTCAGTCTTCACTACTAATGAAATCAAGGCATGATCAGATGAACCTACTGGAGAACCAACCTTACTAGTTATAACACCAGGGGAGTCAGTGTATACAAGGTCCAAGCAATTACCAGACCTGTGAGTAGCTTCATTTATGATTTACTCACAGCCAGATTCAGAGGCAAAGTCTAACGCTCTTAAGCAATGGCGATCGGT
>NC_090741.1:26430159-26432659 GCF_036898095.1 Palaemon carinicauda | reverse complement strand
TATATATATATATATATATATATATTTATATATGTGTATATACATACATATATATATATAAATATATATATATATATATATATATATATATATATATATATATATATATATATATATACATTTATATAAATATAAATATAAATATATATATATATATATATATATATATATATATATATATATATATATATTCATATATATATACACACATATATATATATATATATATATATATATATATATATATGTATAAATATTTATACATACATATATATATATATATATATATATATATATATATTTACATATATTACTATATATATATATATATATATTTCTATATAAATACTTATATACAAGTTGGCCGGACCAGGGTTCGATTCTTTGAAGGTCACAAGCTCTTGTGTTTGTGTGATTTCGCCTGGGGCTCTGATCCCGAGGTCGTTAAGAGAATCCACACATTAATGTATCAAAAATATATATGGCTTATTTGGATATATATATGTATATATATATATATATATATATATATATATATATATATATATATATATATATATATATATATATATATATATATATATATACTGTATACCTGATAGCGAGCCGCTGTGGCCTGACCTCACTTACCAAGCCCAGGATCCTGTCTCCTGGCGTGTAACCTGACCGTCTAAGCTATGGGACCTGGATTTTAGTAAGTAAAACATAGAACGTTGATTTCTGGTCACGTTTTTTCTTTATATTGACACAATGTTTCACATAGCTCTGCTCATTTCAAGTTTTGTAACGATTTACTATTGATACTTAATGTTTTAAAGGAGGTTAGCGTTGTTTCAACATTACAGAAAGGACGATTGGTTGATTCATGCTAATCTTTGGTAAAAATAGGTAGAAAGTCCTTGCAGTATTCAATAGAATCTTAATTGACTAAGACACATACAAATTGCCATTTAAGAGTCTTCTTTGATCACGAAAATAATATAAATAAGATAATATATTATTTTTCAATCTACACCTTTTGATTCTTTACTTTATTATTGCAGATTTCTGTCATTTTACATTCCAGAAGAATAGATTTCGTTAATGACCTGATGAATATTTTATTATAAGTTTCCTCATTTTACTCAAAGTATCTGCATACAAAAATCTATGACCATGATATTATTATATTTGGTTATTGAAAGTACCATTTTGATTGATATACTATAAGTACGAAAGTTCCAATGTAACAGAGGACTGAAGTAATTTCTTCAAAATTTTAGTTCTTAGGATATACAAAATCTGGAAAATATTTTTTTTTCTCCTCCTCAAATATTCATCTTTCAAAAAAGATGAAGTTGTCTCTGGTTATTACTGTTCTCTTGACCAGGTTTGTTGCCGACTTTGAAGAGTAGGATGCTATTCATACGTAGGTCTGAAATCAAGAGTTAGTGATTCTCTCAAAGAATATAATTTGTTGAATGCACAAAATCCTCCATCGTTCGCTCTTTCTCCTCCTTCCTCTACTGAGTGTTTCTCCTTTTGGAACATTGTTAAATTTCTCCCACGGTTTGGGTACCTCCTCACTTTATTTAATGCAAGTTTTGCATCTAGGGATTTGAACGGAAACGCTGGAGGTATCAGTTAGTTTATTCACAGAGAAATAAGACGTGAAAGCCTGAGTACTCCTTGCGAGTGAAGGGGTACAAGAAAATATTTATATTTAACAAGGTACAGGACTAGAATTTAAGTTTCGTTGTAACGAACTGGTAAACGCTGGGAATATATTTTATTTATAAGAACAAAATTTGTTGTATCTTATGAATTGAAAACTTATAATTATTCATTCTATATATTAACTTCTATTTCAAAGGTATAGTGGCCTCATTCATGAAATATACAAAGATACCTGAAACGACGGGAGTCGGGTTTGGTGACCAAAATATAGCCGTGAGATGTGAAGTAATGGTTCTATGAGGGTCAAAAATAATTTCATGAATTTAATATCCGTGACAATCTTATTTCTTTTTTCCCCAAATTCTCAATAGAAGACTAGATGAGTGTTTTTAGAAACGGAATATAAAAAACAAAAGCTTTTTCAAAAAGGTTAAGAACTTTATTCATGAATTCTATCACGATTTCCGCTAAATTTGGCTTCTAATTTCTCCGGTCCTTGAAGAAATTATCCTTTTCAGAAATGGAAGGAAAAATATATTGGAATGAAAATGGAAAAAAAAAGATTAGAAGAGACAGAATGAGAGGACACAGCGATTTATATTCAGTTCACGAACAAGGACTGCGAAATATTATATAATTCATGGTTTTAGTATTTGTGCAGTAAGGGAAATGGGTTATGTGGAAGAGAGGAATTCATTAAAAAAAAATTCTAGATCTTGCAGAGAATTTCGAAGATATGCAAAATTAGTAGTCAGAGAGTATTCGAGTATTCAACGAACATATTTGGTTGAAATACATAGCAAACACAATATTTACGTCATTCAATACTACAGAAAAAATTGGC
>NC_090741.1:26417659-26422659 GCF_036898095.1 Palaemon carinicauda | reverse complement strand
AACCACTCCCTATGGTCAGCGTTGAAATCACTGAGAACAACAGAGACCTTTTTATCATCTTCTTGTATCTCATCCATAGTGGTAAGAAGATAATTGGAGATAGAATCATGTGAGTCTGATTTCTGATAGACCGAACACAAATATAGGCTATCATACCTGCCACGAACATTTATTACCTGAATCTCATGACATCCGCATTCATAGCAGGACCTATGCCATACGAATGGCATACCATTTAAGAATTGTTGTTTTCTTGAAGTGTAGAATAACTAGATCATACGAGAACATCATTCAAGAAACCAAAGTTTCTGAGCATAATCGAATATCATATTGTGTGGAGGCAGCTACAAATTCTGCAATATTGCGATGCTGCCCACAAATATCATAATACATCAGACGACATTGACAGTCTAGGCCACACAGGGTCCTAGGTTTTGTTTAATGTCTCCAAAGAGAATAGGAATTAAAAGTAATAAAAAAGTTTCATCATACTTGAAAGCAAACCTAACACTAATGATATCAAAAATAATATGTAACACGAATATATAAAAAGCAACACATGCAACTCATAGGCCAAACACAAAATGTCACATAAAATTGGTCAACATGACAAAGTCGACACGCCATGCATGGTTTAATACCTTCCAGTATAGCCACATCTACTGAAAGGAGGATATTAACAATGATTTTGAAAATTAATGGCAGAGAGGAAGATGAAAGAAAAGATAGGAAGACGTTAACCTCTCGGTAAACCACCAGACCTTCATGGGCCTTCGATTAAGTCCACCTAAGACGTAGATTAAAAATACAGGATTTTTTTTATTTGCCTTTAGCATATATGTACTTCTATAAATGAGATCCTCTCTCTTGTTGCTATTAATTGAGGATAACAGAATTGGGAAAAAAAATATCCATATTAGCCTGAAAGTGATGTCAGGTCGGGACGAAAAAAGAATATGGTATATTATGAAGTCAAGGAGATAATACAGCTGAGTTTCTCACCAAAAGTGGAATATTGTGAATTTTTTGTTTTGTTTTACTAGGGTATATAACTTCAGGTAGCCACAGATGTTTTCCAATGTTGACACATCAATGCCCCGCACACATGCACTCCATGACGGATCATATGCATTCAACTTGTCCCTGATTATTCATCCTTATTGCCTGCCTTTTGAACACGTGGAATTACTTCTCTATCACCTTTAAATGCCTAGATGATATCACGCTTGTGGAAATCTGCTATTATATATGCATTTTATTTTACTCAAAACATCCATAGTTCATGTAAGCTAATATCCCCATACCTATTACAATGCATAAATACTTTACAGTCTATTACATTGCACCAAGAGCATCTGTGTCTAGTCTATCATATATATGGGATAATTATTTGTTTTTTTTATTAGATATAACAGGAACTCAGTGGTAATGAGTGGTTGAGACACCCATCATCCTTCATAGGATAGCAGGTAAGTGACGTGTGGCTGATTGGGTTGAATCATCGTTCCAATTTTACTGCGTTCATAAGACCTTAAATTGCTATGTCATCCTTCAGACAAAAACAGTCCTAACCACCCTCTACGGTTAGCGTTCAAATCACCAGCAAGAACAAAACAGGCCTTCCTGACATCTTATTTTTATCTTAGGCACAGTGGTAAGAAGACAATCTTAGATAGAATCATTGAAGTGTAGATTCTAATAGACTGAACACAATTCAAAGATATTATACAGGTCAAAAACATTTATAACCTGAATATCATGATATAAGAAATCAAAGCAGGTATCATGCCATAGGAATGGCATACTATTTCAAAATTATTGTTTTTTAAAGTAAGAGATAGTCAGCTCATACCAGTGTATAATTCAAGAAACCCAAGTTTCCAAGAATGATATATCATACTGTCTGGAAGCAACTGTAAAGTCTCGAACTTTGCCAAGCAATCCACGAATATTAAACCACCTAGGACATTTGCAAAGTCTAGGCCACACTGATCCTGGTATAACCACATTAGCTGAAGGGAGGACATTACCATTGATTTTGAAAATAAATACCAGAGGGGATGATAAAGGAACAGATAGGGAGAAGTTACCCTCTTGATAAAATATTAGGGACCAATGGCACATCAATTAAGCCTGTAGAACACACACACACAAAAAAAAAAAAAAAAAAAAAAACTATAACACAAAACAGTGGAAAACCATGGTAGAGAGGTTATGAGACTCCCCAAAACTAGATGACAATGATCTGAATTTGTAGTGTCCTCTTAGAAGAGCATATTACTATAGCAAAGGATTTTTTTTCTAGGCTTACTCTGTGAAAAGTACCCACTGAACAATTGCAGCCCAAAAGTTATCCCCTTGTTCAATTAGCTTAGCGTTTTCAATTGTATGAGGAACGAAGAAAATTTGTTAAGAATAGGCTAGACCCAATAATTTGCTAGTGGTATTATCTCAATGAATGGATGATACATTGGGCAAATTACTATTTTTAAGGTGAGTTTAGTGTTTGTTTTTGTTTCTATTCTGGAAATATCCAATAAAACAAAGCATTTGAACTTGATATTTTAAAATGGCTCATTCATTTTGAGAATAACATGTAATCTTCTATCTAATTCAATTACTTATCTGTTTATAGCCTTATAATATGTCACAAAATCTTCTAATTTTGTGGGAAACCTGTTCAATTAACAACATTGAGATGATTTTTTTCATTTTCTGTACGTAATAGTTTTAAATAATCAGACTTTTTTTTCGGAATTCCATTAATGAGACCGCCAATAAGTTATTGAATGAGAAAGGAAAAATTTTTCATCTAATAACTCAGATGGATTGTTTATAAAAATAGTAAAGGATATGAACGATATGATTTTTTTTATTCATGACCTCTATTCCTTAGTTTTTTGCTTTCCATATCAAATCTCAATATAAACTGGAATTTAGATAGAATAATTTTTCCAGAAAAAAATGTAAGAAATACTTATAAAAATTGTAGATAATGTTTCTTAATCATACCTGAATGGCTTTGTCGTGCAACGTGATATGGAAATCTAAATTGTTGATCATATGACTTGTAATAAGTGTTATATATAGATATTTTTTATGGAAGCTAATTAAAAGGCAATACCAAGAGTATACAAATTGAATTATTATTTTTAACAATTACATAGATACGCAATTGGAGTGCCCTCTTAAAAGAGCATCTTACCAGAGCTAGAGAGTTTTTATACCCTCAGCGAGTGGAAAGTAGCCACTGGACAATTACAGCCCAAGAGTTAGCACCTTCAGTGAAGAAGAATAGTTTAATTAGCTTAGGCTAAGTATAGAGTTTATCAAAGCTTTTAATTTTCTTATTCGTGTCCTCTATTCGTTGTTCAGTGGATATTTTCCACTAGCTAAGGGTAGAAAAAATTTATAGCCTCTAAAAGAAAACCATTGTTTTCAAGCGTTAGGAGCCACTAAGCCTCCATACCTCTTCTATCAAGCTTGCTCAACACACGGTTTAAAAACAAGAGAAAGAGGTTCATGTGACTATCGTGTTACTAGTTTCTAAGGGGACTCTTCAGTGACAGGGATTTGATATCAGTGTATATTGGTTGTATATAACGTTAAGATGTATTTATAACCTCATTACACTAATAAGGGTTAAATATATTCATCTGCAATCAACATATTAGCTACATCGTATAGAAAATATAGATCGCCTTGTAAAGTAAAATAATGGAGGAATTAAAGCCACAAATACAACTATTATTTGGTAATGAAAGAAGGACATTAACAATGAATATGAAAATAAATACCAGAGAGGAAGATAAAGGAGTGATTTCACCAGTCATCTCTATCTTGAGCTTTTATATCAATACTTCTCCATTCACCATATTCTACTTCACGCTTCATAGTCCTCAGCCTTGTAGGCCAGGGTCTTCTAACTCTTCTAGCGCCATGTGGAGAACTGTTGAAAGTTTGATGAACTAATTTCTCTTGGGGAGTGTGAAGAGCATGTGCAAACCAGTTCAGTCTACCACTCACCATGATCTCATCCACATTTTGCGCTGGAGTAATAGTGGCATTTAAAATCTTGTCTTACCATTTATCTTATAATATTCTTCTGAGGGTTTTCTTCTCAAATCTAAAAAATCCGTTGGATATAGTATCATTGTCATACCACGAATCATGTCCATGCAGTAACACCGACCTCACAGGAATGATATATAACCTGATTTTCCTATGTAATTTCAGGCGACTTGATTTACCAATTTTACTTAGCCATTGTCTGATTGGCTTTTTTGAATATTTCATCAAACAATTCTAAAGACCCTGTATTAGAGATTATAATTCCTAAATATTTAAATGGTTCCACCTCAGTACTCCTTTCTCCCTCCAAAGATATTTGCATATTGCGTTTTCATCATCTCTGTTTTTCTTCTTTTTATCTCGAGCTAACGTCATGTGATATTTCATGTATTCTAGTAAGCAAGCTTCGCAAGTTCTGTGGCGTTTTGCTAATAACGAAAGAGTCATCAGCATACTCTAGGTCCGCTAATATCTTGTTACCAAACCAGTCCAATCCCTCTCCATCACTCCCAACTGTTCCATGAATTACAAAATCCACGAGGAGAATAAAGATCAAAGGTGATAATCCATTCTCTTGGAGTACTACAATGTTCCCGGGAAATTCATTTGGTAGGACTCCATTAACATTAACTCTGCACTTGCTATTCTCGTGAACAGACTCAATAGAATTTACATATTTAAGAAGAGCTCCATAATAACGCAGGAGCAGGACTCCCCAAAATTTGCCTGCGAACACTATCAAAGGCTTTTTCATACGCCACAAATGTCAGCAAAAGTGAATTTCCATATTCTACACACTGCTGTACATGTCTTAAAGATTTGGTCAGTGTAACTTCTACTTTTTAAGACCCTGCTTATTCATCTCTCAGCTTTTCATCAGTGTTTCACTCTAGTGTCCTTAGAATGAGCATACTAGATATTTTCCTGAC